>NW_012115066.1:1601675-1633666 GCF_000951035.1 Colobus angolensis palliatus | reverse complement strand
AGATGGCGCCACTGCAGTCCAGCCTGGGCGACTGAGCAAGACTCTGTCTCAAAAAAAAAAAAAAAAGTCTATTGCCCTTCACAAGGGACTTTTCTTTGGAATATTGCAAGGATTTCTCAATGCTGTTTGAAGAAGTAATGACTATTACAACCATTTTATAGACAAGACACTGAGCTTTGGTAAGACAGACTGACGTGTGAAGTCACAAGATGGGGAGCAGAGCTGAGATTTGAGCTCAGATCTTTGGACTTTAGATCCAGTGCTCGTCTCTCTCACAACTCACCTGGGCTGAATATTGGATTAGTTAGGATCTTTGCTGCAAATGATGAAACCTATTTTGCTGATTTAAACAGAAAAGGAATTCATTAAGTGGCTTGAAGAGTTTCTGGGAGGGCCAGATAATTGAGCTTGAGCAGAAGTCATTATTCTCAAAGTATTGGGGCGGTCAGACATGTGGCTTCACAGTCTTATCCATGAGCTCACTTGTTACAATACCATTTTGAAGACTTAATATAGCAGCACCTTCTTGGCCTCCCTTGCCAGCTCCAGTTCCTCCACCTGTCCCAGGCCCCAGGCTAGTGTCCATGGAGATAGTGTCCCGGATCCTCCAGCTTTCCAGACCATCCCTCCACCAGCTCTTTCCGCATCAGGGTAAGCCCTAATTTCCACATGAAATCCCTTATTCCTGTAATACTTGTAGTGGCTCTGATTGATCCTAACTGATACACCAGGCAAGCACAAACATCATTTTCATGGAAGGATCACTTATTAGATCTAAGCCAAGCCAGCAAGTGGGGTCAAGACATTCACATTCCATCATTTCCTGGTAACTGAGGGCTGAGTTATTTAAGCAGTTTATTTTTCACTTAAAAGGAGGTTGGCCCTGTCTTCTCTTTCTATAATTTCTTACCTCTTTTCCCTGTTTCAGCAAAGTGTCAGTTTCTTGTCTCCAAACCAGGGATGCCACCATTTTCAAACAGAATCTGCGGTCCAGTCCCTGAGAAGTTGCCTGGCATGTCTGCATGCTCTTAGTTGATTCACAGACTGGCACACCAAGAACACACTTCCAAGATGGTCTGGCCCAAGTCCTCTTGCAAAAAAGCCATACTTATTGAGGGGTCACCAAAAGAGCAGGGCCCCAGGTGGGCATGTGTTCAGGTACCACCTCCATCACTTAGTCCCGTTCTTCATATTCCAGTGTATTGTTTATAATTTCAAGGTATTTCAACTCACCTTCCCAAGTTCTCATGTACTGCTTTAGTCTAGGGATCAATCAGTATCTTGATCGAGGAGTCTGGAACTTCTGTCTTCTACAAATCTCAGTGTTGCCACAGCTGAGGCTGTGGTCAACACTGAGTCAGAGGTCTCAAAGACATCAATAGCAAGATTCCAAGTGGCTGTGGCTCCTAATGGTTCTCTGATGGGGAAGAGTATTCTAGGGATCTTGAGAAGGTTGTTCCCTCTGTTGGAACAGCAAGAACAAAGTTCAGGAGCTGAGAGTCTGCCTGGTGGGTTCGAGCCAGGAGGGTGGTCAGGATAGCTGGGGCAGGGTAAGGGAGAAGGGAAGAGCCAGGTGGTGGAAAGTCCCACAGATTAGCATTTTGATCTTTCTCTGGAGTGAGTTGAAAGTTATTCAAAGAATCTGAGAATAGGCTGTGAGTGGTCGTGTGTCTGGAAAAGTTATTCAAAGATTCTGAGAATAGGCTGGGAGCGCTAGTGTGTGCCTGGAATCATGGCATTTTGGGAGGTAAAGGTGGGTGGATTGCTTGAGCTCAGGAGTTTGAGACCAGCCTGGGCAACATGGCGAAACCCCATCTCTACAAAAAATACAAAAATTAGCTGGGCATGTTAGCCCATGCCTGCAGTCCCAAATACTCGGGAGGCTGAGGTGGGAAGTTCACTTAAGCCTGGGAGGTTGAGGCTGCAGTGAGCAGAGATCATGCCAATGCACTCCAGCCTGGGTGACAGAATGAGACCCTGTTTCAAAAAGAAAAGAAAAGAAAAGAAAAGAAAAAGATTCTGAGAACAGGCCAAAAGGAGGCAATCTAGGGGAGAGATGATATGAGCTGTGTGGGCTTGAAAAGTTGTTATTCTAGAAAAGCCACATTTGGACTTGACATAGACATTTTCACCAGATCCCAGACCTTGAATCTGATTAGATGGAATGGTTGGGTGTCTTCTTCCAGAAGGGGAAGAAGAGTGCAAAGACAGGTTTGGTAACAAGCACCAAAATCCATTTCTGGTTCTTCCTGGACACACAGCTAATCTAACTTCTCAGCTCTCTTACAGGTAGGTCTGACCATGGGACTAACCAGGCTCTGAGCAATGAAATGTGAGTGGCGGTGTGTGTGTGTTGCTTTCAGGTCTGGCCCATAAACATTGCCCATGCATGTGTGCTCCTTGGAATGCCTTTTCTCTGCCGGCTTACTGGGATGACTCACCGTCAAGGGTGACCTTGAAAAGCATGTAAAGTCAAATACAGTCTGATATTAGAACTGTAGAGTGAATTATCCTTGCTCAGACTATCAACTCAGTCCAGCTGAGGCATCAGTCATATTTATATTAACATGCTTCCTCCAATATTTCATCACAGCTCCTCATGATTATGCCTTCAAGCTCTCAATCTAATGGAAATTCAGTCCCTCAGCTCCAGTGACACAAGCTGTTCCAAAATTTCCAATGAATGATTCTCTAGATACTGACACATCCTAACTTTCAGGTATAGATAAAATGGTTAACTATGGAAACCTTCATTAACTGCATGCATAGTTGAGTCTAGGTCTTTAGGTAGCTTGATAAGGGTGATGAATGGAAATATATTTCTGATCCATCAGCTTAAAAATACTGTGAAGGATGGGGAAACTCTTGGCAAGATAATTGTCCCATTTCAGTGGTTGGGAGACAGTTCTGAGCCCAATAGATATTTGGGGTATCTTTAGGGTAGAATTCCTCCTATACAGCTTATTGATGACCATCTCACAAAAGTATACATGATCTAACCCCAACTTGAAACTAACCTTGCCTCATAGGTTTAAGGAAAGGCTGTTGAGTCTCCTTAAATTTTCACTGCAACGTGGCCTCTGTTTCTTTCAGACCATATAATGCCCATGGTTATGTTGTCTGAAGCTTGTAGTTGTCTGCCATTTTCTTATGTATATTACAAATTGTACCAGCCAGTTGTGGGTCCCATTCTTTGGTGAGGGTTTATAGTAGACGTATTGGTATTTGGTCTATTACCAGACTCTTTCCATGTGGGAATTTTCTCTTTCCCACTTCATGTAATTCAGGTGGGGCTGTCAATCAAGGGACTGAGTACCACGCCCAGTAGTGGTCACATGACCAAGAACAACCAATCGTGAGTCCGTTTAAAGTTTTCTATGGATGCAAGGAGTGCCTCTCCTGAGACTGTGAACCTGGGTTTTCTGGGACTCTTTTCTGTAAGCAAGCAGTGCTGAGAAACTGGCAAGGGAGAAACAAATTCCTAATGATAGCTGTTGTGCAGCTGGATCCTGGTCTGCTTGAAACCAGAAGTTCCTTAATCTTGGACTTATTTGCATTAGACAATATACCTTCTAAAATTTAATGCAATTAATCACGTATGAGTCGGATTTCTATTATAACTAGGAGTTCTAATTAATGTCCTATGAACTTGTTTAGCTATAGGATGTCAAGGGAGTCAGTATATTTCCTCACTGACCTTTTCCCTAAGGGTCTCACTGGGTGCATAGTCTTTCCCTATGTACACTCATACACTTCCACTACAGCCACCTGAATCTCTTTCTCATTCAATTCACTCTTTGAATCTACTGCTTTGCCTGTGGGTTGCAAGCTCAATGGAGAAAATGGACCTCTCATTACTCACTCCTGTGGACCTTCTCTAAAAGACAGATTGCTGAACCGGGCGCAGTGGCTCACGCCTGTAATCCCAGTACTTTGGGAGGCTGAGGTGGGTGGATCATGAGGTCGAGATCTAGCCCATCCTAGCTAACATGGTGAAACCCCATCTCTAATAAAAATACAAAAAATTAGCCAGGTGTGGTAGCACACGCCTGTAATCCCAGCTACTTGGGAGGCTGCGGCAGGAGAATTGCTTGAACCCGGGAGGTGGAGCTTGCAGTGAGCCGAGATCACGCCACCGCACTCCAGCCTGGGCAACAGAGCGAGGCTCCGTTTCAAAAAAAAAAAAAAAAGACCGTTTGCTGTCTGAGTTCATGACCTTGAAGAACTCCCCGTAAGAGTAGATTTTTGTCTTTCTTTCTGGGATTGCTATATTCAACCCAAATATTTAGGACTTCATTAAGAAAGCCTCTCTTCATCTTAATCCGGTATCTTCTTATTTTGAAAGAGAATAGGGGCCTTGAATTGTCTGCTTCATGAGTTTTTCTATTTTTAATTTTTTTTTTTTTTTGAGACAGAGTCTCGCTCTGTCATCCAGGCCGGAGTGCAGTGGCTCGGTATCGGCTCACTGCAAGCTCCGCCTCCCGGGTTCAGGCCATTCTCCTGCCTGGGCCTCCTGAGTAACTGGGACTACAGGTGTCCGCCCCCACGCCCGGCTTTATTTTCTTTTTTTTTTTTTTTGTATTTTTAGTAGGGACGGGTTTTCACCGTGTTAGCCAGGATAGCCTCAATCTCCTGACATCGTGATCCACGCGCCTTGGCCTCCCAAAGTGCTGGAATTACAGGTATGAGCCACCACGCCCGGCCTCTTTTTAATTTTTTGAGGTTGGTGTCATTTCAAAGGTTCTAGTACTCCAAGCCATTAACACAACTGTTTCTTCTCTTCAGTGTCCCTAGCTTTAGATCTATGAACTCAATGTGGAAGTGATCCTTTAGATTACTGACAAAGCACATCCACAGGTCAAATCCCACCAGTAGCCTGTTTTTGTGAATAGTTTTCTTGGAACACAGCCACATCCATTCATTTTTGTATTGTCTATGGCTGCTTTTGCAGTTGCTACAGAAACCACATGGCCACAAAGCCAAAAATATTTACTCTCTGGCCCTTTAGAGAGTTTACCAACCCCTGCTCTAGCTGAGTACTTTACAATCATTGCAAAGCACGAGCATCCATAAAAAATGCTCATCCTGGCATCCATAAAAATGGTATTCATAAGGTACCTTGAGGGATGATGAAACGAGTAACCTGACAAATCTTTGGGGCTTAGGAAAGTCTACTCTACACCACTTGGGGCAGGACATGACATAGCATATACTTGGGATACACCTGTCTGAGAGCCCATTCTTCTTTTTGAGGAATCTGGGATCAATACATGATCTACATCTTGGCACTGTGGGTCCTGCATTTGGATTTCCACGTGGATTTCCAGGGCTGGAGTTACTGCTCCTGTTCACGATGATGGTGGTGGTGACCTATGGGGCATCCTAACTTCCTTCCCACATAGATGTCCCTGCTGCATTGGCCAACATGTGGCTCCAAAACTAGACTTAAAAAAGCATAAAGATGTTCCCATCATTGGTGGGGACAATCTGAGCCATTTGTGTTTTAAAACTAATTACTAGCACACCTGTGTAAGTGGTATAGTGTGCTCCTGAATATGTGGTCAGAATCTGTTAGTTATCACAGCCACTTGTCCTCCTCCCTTGAACAATGCTGTAGCAAAGGCAGAAACACCCATCTTCCAATATGATTTCCCAGGGCCCATTACATTAACTGGTGTCCACAACTTCGGCTCCGTATTCCAATCATATCAGCTGTGGAATCCTGAAGCACCCATCATATTTTGAGGTCCCACCAACATATTCTTCCTTTTTCTCATTTTATTATAACACAAATTCATTGCAAAAGCTATGACAGAAGTGACTGTCCACTATTCATACTGCTATAAGGGAAATGAGTGGGTCAAGAACCATTTGCACAAACAGAAAGAATGAAACTGCAAATTTATTAGAAAGTATAAAAATTAAAAAACAAAACCAAGCCTAACCAAAAAACAAGCAAAGACATACAACCTTTCCAGTTTACATTAACTTTGAGCATCACACACTATTAACCACTTAGTTGCATTTTATAAAAATGTCAATTTCAAGGTAGAAGGAGCTGAGTCAGGTAATAGGCCAGCCATCATAGTGTAACTAATTTAATGCTAAAATAAAGCACTGATCTCATTTGTGAAAAAAAAAAAGGAGACGAGACCATTTTCTGGTTGGCATTGATTTAGGCAATGTATAAAAAAGCTTCCTGGTTGGAATGAGTTAAAAAATATTGCTGGCTGCTAATTTGCCATCCTGTGTAGGAAAACAAACCCCACCCCCCAAAAAACCCTGCCGCTTTGGTGTCCTATATATTTTTAAAAACATTCATTAAAAAAACCAAATCTATAATAAAAATGTCCCTGTTTGTTTTAAAAAACAACATTAGTAGGCTTCCCTTATCTACTAAAACCATTTGTTTTTCCTAAGATGCCTGGAAGCAGAAAAGCAAGTGAGATTAACTCACTGCGCAATTAATTAAAATTAGAATTCTTTCCTCTAAACAACTTCCAGAGCACCAGAAAGAAGGGCCCCATCAAAGGGAGAAATAAAGCCCTTCTGACTCACAGGAGATGAAATGTTCAGCCGGAGTTCTAACACATTCTAGCTGTCATCAAAAGTTCTTTATTGGATTACTCAGAAAATAACTCAAGTGCTATTTTAAAAATGAAAGATACAGGCAACTAGGTTCCTTTCCCTTTTTTTTTCTTTTCTTTTCTTTTCTTTTTTTTTTTAACAAAACAAAATACCAGTGGCTAGCTTTCCTGTAACATCCTTTGGATTTGGTTAAAAAAAGAAAGTCTACAGAACAGGATCACTGAATGCCACTTCAGCCCCACTTCCTGCAGGCTCTATTTTAATTAGCATCAAACAGGTTACAGAACATTTCTTCAGCTGCAGAAAGAAGTTCTGAATGGGTGACAGCTGTCCTGAGTCGCTCTACCTGGTTCCATTTTACCCCTCATCGGTCAGTGTGGTTTCTTGCCAAATAACGCCTAACGTTTTACCCCTTATTCCTGCAGGGAGGCAGGCCCTGTGGCTGGCTGGGCACAGAGAAAGAAAGAGAAAAACTAGCACAAACATAGAGACTATACACGGAGGGAGACAGGAGTCCCTCTTTCTGTTTCCTTCAAGAACTCGATAAATAATAACCTCAAAGTGCAACAATGCACAAATGTCTGGCACACAGGTTAGTCTGGAGTGACTTGTTATCACCGGGCTCCGTGGGGCAAGGGTGTGATCTCCTTTTGCATTTGTCTTTGGACCTCGTTAAAGGAAAAACAACAACAAAAAAAGAGAGACGGCTTTCCTATACACATATAAATAGTCCCTTAACTAGAAGGGAAAAAACAAACACACTGTTTCAAATGCATTTCTAAAAGATTTAAAATAAATCCAAACGGGAAATGTTGACTCCAAATTGTCTACTGCCCATGGGTCTCAGAGGAGAAACTACTGGGATGTTGGGAGAGGCATGTTGGGAGAGGCCTGACCCTGATCCTAACTCTAACTAGAGGCGCTGGTACTGGGACCTTGGGAAGAGGAGCGTGCACAGTGCAGGGAGCCAGGAGCTCTTGGTGGAGGTATTGAATACAGCTCTCACCTGTGATAGAAACCAGTGTCCTCAAGTCCAAACGCACAGGTAAAATGGACTTGGAAGTGTTAAGGGAACTTCAGAGGCCAGTGTTGAGGCTGCATGAATGAGCAAGACAGGCTGGGTGTGGGTCACAGGGACATACAGCCAGGTCAGATTTTGGCTCAACTCAAGTTAGGTCCTCATTCCTTGGCTACGGGCAGGTCAGCTGGGAGGGTGACAGTCCAGAAACCGGGTAAGTGGCTGTTAGTGCAAGGGCAGGTGCAGGCTCCTGGCAGCCTGCATTTTAGGAGCTGAGAACTTGGATATCAACTCATAGCAGGGGCTCCCTGCCTATTCTGGGATGAGGCTGATGATACATGCTGCTGGAGAAAGCTCTCAGAATAAGCATTCTTGGGCAAATTTCTAAAGCCAGAATTTATACAGGGTAGATGGTTTCAGAGTCCTTCACAAAACTATAATCACATTGTGACTGCTGAAGGGTGTTACTCACGTCCAAAGTTTTCTTTGGCCACTGACTCTGCTGAACTGATGGCAACATATAGGATTGTGCAAGGCAGGATTTGATGCTCAACTGGATGTCTTTTTTTGGGGGGTGACCATCCAATGATGGCCTCCTGGTTAGATCATGTAACCCAAATCCCCAAATGCCATAAGGTAGCTGCCCAGCAGAGAGAAGTTGGTCCAGCGTCTCCTGCATTTCTGAGCATCCAATATAGCACAGAAACATTGCTCTCTCCCAGCCTACTTCAATACTGTTTTATCTGCTGTCTTTCCAACAGCAACAGAATAATGTGAAAAGTAAGGGTGTGATCTCGGGCCCCAAGGGAAGAGTGAGCTCACAGAAAAAATGCACAACAGATCACGTCAACTGAGAGGCCAGAAAAAGATCTCTGAAATCTGGGGGAGGAGGGGAATGCAGAGATAGCTAATATCCCAAACCGTAACTTGAGACACCCTTACAGGTGCTTAAAATGTTTCCCATGAGCACAAATTGTTAGAACGGCAACAAGTCAGAGCAGATTAACCCATATGGACTTTGGAATAACCGGGACTTATACTTCTTCAGTGCCCTGCCTGGGCTCAGAGTCCCTGGGCTCAGCAGTGCCCTCCTGGGGGCCAGGCTGCCCCAGGCTGTGGCCGGTGTCTTCCACACTCAGGAGGCTGCTGGCTGCCTGGGAGCTGGCACTGTTGGCACTCCCGGACCGGGAGCGGTAAGGGGGCAGGTCGGCTTGGTTCAGAGATTCCGTGTCGGAAGAGTAGGGCGGTGGAGGAAGATCATACCACGCAGGCCTGCGATGGGGACAGCAGAGGGGCAGGGGCAGTGGAGACAGGAAAAGAAGAGAACACATTAGAGCCAAGACAAGCCAACTTCAGCCCATTTCTGAGATGGTGTTTCCAGTGTGAAATGAGATTTTCCATCCAAGTACAAAGACAATCAATTCAAGGACCAGGAACCACAGCGGAACAGAAAAGGCCAGTGTTCTGGCTGGTTCATGTTGACCGGGCAGTGCCAAAACCACATCCTCTGGGTAGAACCAGAATGAAGTCACCCACCAAGTCCCTCGGCTCAACCTGGGAGGCTTGGCATTGCCACTCTGCTCCATTGGCCAGAAGCCCTGTGGTCAAGAGGCTGGGCTGGTATCTTGACTGGGCCTCTGATGGGAACATGGAAATGGCATTTCTACTGAAAGCTAACTCTTCCTGGCTGTGAACTGGGGTAAGTGAGAGGACATCCTCTCAACACCTCAGTCTGTGTCTGCAGAAGAGGCTTGAAAGGGATGAATTGAACAGAAAAGACATTTTATTTTCTAGCTCTCATTTACTGAAGTCTCCGCGTGAGTCAGGCACTTTGCCGCGCCCCTTACATTTCTTTTTTTTTTTGAGACGGAGTCTTGCTCTGTCGCCCAGGCTGGAGTGCAGTGGCCGGATCTCAGCTTACTGCAAGCTCCGCCTCCCGGGTTCACACCATTCTCCTGCCTCAGCCTCCTGAGTAGCTGGGACTACAGGCGCCCGCCACCTCGCCCGGCTAGTTTTTTAATTTGCATTTTTAGTAGAGACGGGGTTTCACCGTGTTAGCCAGGATGGTCTTGATCTCCTGACCTCGCGATCCGCCCGTCTCGGCCTCCCAAAGTGCTGGGATTACAGACTTCAGCCACTGCGCCCAGCCACCCCTTACATTTCTTACCTTATTTAATGCTCACAAGAATGCTGTGAGGTGGGCATTACTTTCATGCCTGCTACTCTGGTGGGGAAACTGAGGCACAGGGACATTCAATGTCTGGCCCAGGATCAGAAATAACTGGTAAACAGCAATGCTGGGATTTGAACCCATGCATTCTGTTTCCGGATTTGGCCATTTTAACCCTACCCTATGCTGGATGGTCCATGTGAAGAGGTTATGAGTGGGAACTTTATTAGGTGAGGAAGGTCCTGAATTCTTACACTTATTTGCAAAGAGATCCTTAAGTGCCATCCCCTCCCCTGAACTCTGAAACTTTATTCACCTTTTATGAGGAAGGAAAACAAAGATTAAATAATGTAAGAGCTGCCATTGAAAAGGGTCCAAGGAAGAGCCCAGTCACCATCAGAACATGACCTGCAAAATATCTAATGCCATACATGGCAGAGCTCGAGGAAGAGGGATGCTGATCAGGAAACGGACCCACTACTTGCTTCAGCTACAGAATTCTGCTTCTTGGCTTTATATATACTGGGGGCTCTTGTACAATTCCATTTGCAATGTGATGTCTACTGCTTAAAAAAGCTTGAAAGTGCTCCTTTCCGCCTCCTTTATTTTATAAATGAGCCAAGCAAAGTTAAGGAACTCACCGATTCTCTCATTCCTTCACTTCTTCATTCATCCATTCATTCCACAGATATTAACCAAACCTCTCACATGTACTGGGCACTGCTCTGCAGTAGCAGGTGAGGCTCAGAGCTGGTCTGTGGCCAGAACATGGACCAGCGTGGCATTCCCAGGAGGAGCAGACCTCTGAGTTAGCCAGGATCCTAACTGTATGTTCCTCAGACAAGTCATTTAACATCCCAGAGCCTCAGTTTCCTCATCTGTAGAATTTGGAAATTTCCTGACTTGTGCAACCATCACCATAATCCAGTTTTGGAACATTCCTATCAGTTTCCTCCCACAGTGAGGCGCTGAGAGGATTAAATGAGGTGATACATGTAGAGCATTTTGCAAGGACTTGGAGAGTGTCAGATGCTGCCACTACCTACAGCAGCTGAAGCCAGGCTCTCAGTAAGACCTAGGAACCTCAGTGTGTGCACCTGTTCCCCTCCCCACAATGGATGACCTCTCCCACCTCAATCTCTTCTATCCAGCACACACCTCTGGTCCAGCAAGGCCTCGGAGTAGGAGGGTGGGGAGCCTACTTCCGACGCATTCTGCTCCGCCTGGCTGGCCACATACTGGATGCCATTATTGACGTTGTAGGTGACGTTGCAGTGGTGGGGGTGGTCCAGGACCACCAGGCGGGACAGCAGCACAGGGTGCTGCAGCCGGTGCACGGGCAGCGTCATGAGGTTGTTCCGTTTCCGCTGGTGGTGCAAGACCAGTGCCAGCAGGGCCACCACCAGCACGAAGATGACGGAGCTGCCGATGATGGCATAGGTGATGCTGGGGTAATACACAAGCTGGTTCTCTGAAGTCACAAACACCTGCCCGCTGCCAGGTTCTGAGAAACCCCAGAGAGAGGAGAGAAAAGAGAGAAGGTTACCAGTTTGGCTTATCTTTGTGTTTCAATGTCAGCCCCAGAACTTGCATGCGAATGTTCACAGTAGCCCTATTCACAATAGCCAAAAAGTGGAAACTGCCCAAATGGCCACCAGCTGATGAGTGGATAAACAAAAGGTGGTACATCCACCCAGTGGAATATTATTCGGCCATAAAAAGTAATAAATACTGATACATGCTACTGCATGGATGGAACTCAAAAACATGATGCAGTAAAATAATCCAGACACAAAAGATCACATATTGTATGATTCTGTTTATACGAAATTTCCAGGAAAGGCGATTTTACAGAGGCAGAAAGTAGTGGTTGCCTGGAGTGGGAAAGAGAATGGGGATTAACAGTCAACGGGCAGGAGGAATCTTGTTGGGGTGATGGGAATGTTCTGAAACTGGTTTATGGTGATGGTTACACAAATTGGCTAATTCCCCCCGCAACATCACTGAACTGTACACTTAAAATGGGCAAATTTTAAGTACTGCAAATAATACCTCAATTAAGTTGTTTTAAAAAGTATCATATACTATCCAGGGAACAGGAGTGAGAGTTCTTGTGGCAGAAATCAGTTCTTTAGTAGAAATGTATAATGTAATACACCTCAGGAACACAGCTCTGGGGTCCTCATACCTGCAGATCATTTATTTTAAGCCAGGTCCCACATGGAGCTTTTGGGATGGAGAGCCAGCACAGCCCAGCCTAACAGCAGGAACTCCTGGGCTCAAACCCCAGCCCCTCAAAACTTGCTTGCTGTGTGCCTTTTGGAAGTGCTACCCTCTCCCGGCTGCAAAATGGAGATGTACTAGTGCCAAGTTCTTGGGGCTTCTGTGAGCATGAAATGAGTCAATACTCATCAAGCCCCTGAACATAGCTACACGCTGTGCTCTGTAAGTGCATGTGTTTGGTACATACAAATACACGATTGATTGTTTATTTATTTATTTATTTATTTATTTATTTGAGACAGGGTCTTGCTCTGTCACCCAGGCTGGAGTGCAGTGGCACGATCTCGGTGCACTCAACCTCCGCCTCCCGGGTTCAAGCAATTCTCTCACCTCAGCCTCCCAAGTAGCTGGGACTACAGGTGCATGCCACCATGCTCAGCTACTTTTTGTATTTTAGAGATGGGGTTTCACCATGTTGGCCAGGCCGGTCTCGAACTCCTGACCTCAAGTGATCCAACTGCCTCGGCCTCCCAAAGTGCTGGGATTACAGGCGTGAGCCACTGTGCCTGGTCAAGTACGTGCTTTATATCACATCTCCCTGCCTCATGACAACTCCATGGGGTAGGTGTTGTGATTCTCCTTTTTTTTTTAGATGAAGAAAATGAAGCTCAGAGAAGTCAGTTCCCCTGACCAAGGCCACACAGTTTGGAGGTAAGGAGCTGTGTGTGAGTTGAGTCCAGGGGTCTGACTTCAGAACCTGGCCCCAGCATTCTGCTCTACATCACCCGAATAAGACCTGCCAGGCAATCTGCAGGCACTTCCTTGGGAGTTCCAGGGTGAAGGTCTGATACACATCCCACCCCTGCAGGTTGCTATCATAATATCCTTCTCTGCACACATGCTAAGGAGCCATACTTCAAGCACTCAGGTAAGGAGCTTCCCAGTCAGCAGGACACACCTGGCCACCACTGTAAGGTCCAGGCAGGTGGAGGAAACCAGGGGTCCAAGCTGGGTACCCCCATCTTTACAGACAGCTGCCACTACCTACTGTCATGGCCTAGTTGGAAGAATAATCTAAATGCAGCTCAAGTGAGTACACCTGGTGGCCACGACCTTGTCCTTGTTCTGCCTGTGAGGCAGTGAGGAGGTTTCAGTGGGTCCACAGGGGTCAAAATGTAGCCATGAAATAGCAGCAGTGGCAGCGACTACAGGTGACTCATATCCGCTGTCCTGGCATCGGCTAAGGACTTTACTCCATCCCTCATCACCAGCTGTGCATCTGTTTTGTTCACTGCTATATCCCGAGAGAGTAGGATGGTGCCTGGCACATAGTAGGCACTCAATAAATACCCGCCACACAACGGGAAAAAAATCTGTTTATTCACATGCCCTAGTCAAGTGAGTGCTGCTGTTATTCCTATTTTTCAGATGAGCAAATTGACTCAGAGAGGTGAATTATTTTGTCTAACATCACCTAACAAATAGGCAGAGGAACAGGACTAGAATTTAGATGTTTCTCCTTCAAAAAACCACAGACTGTGAAACACATGGACTTCTCTTCTTTTCTGATACAAACATTTTCTGATTCCCCAAACGATCCCAATCTGAGACAAACGATGACCTTCCCCTTCGAGGTCCGGCTCTGTGTGTTCATTTGTCTCTCCAGCCACACCCAAGCATAGACTAAAAGCTACAAAGATTTTCCAAATCCCTGGCGGTCACTGTTTCAATGATTCATTGCACAGAAAGAAGCAAAGAGGGGCCCAGCAGAAAGACAGAATCATGTTGCACTACAGTTAAGGGAGGGAGGCGGTGTATGGATGTTTTCTGAAGACAATTAGCTGTCATTCAGGGATTCTGCTGGAGTTCTCTCTGTTCTCCGCTTAGACAATTAGAAGCTGGGTGGAGGCTTGTGTATGTGTATGTTTCAGAATTCAGGCTTAAACTAAAATATCTTCTTTATTTCGTTATCTAGCAGGGAGAGCTGCAGAGTTAGGAGCCTTGGGGGGAATCCTGGAGCCACTGCTTCTAGCTGTTTGAGCTCAAGCGAGTTATTTAACTCTTAGAAGCCTCATCCTCCTCGTCTGTGAAATGGTGGCGGTCCTGGGTAAACAACAGTATCCGTATCTCCCTGGATTATCCAGATGGTAGAGTATAATATATACACTGAGCACAGTGCCTGGCAAGGGTTTGGCTCAGTAATGCCAGCTCCTTTTTGTAACCACCACCACCACAACAAAATAATAATGATAATTATTATATAACTTTGAAGAAGAAACATCTAAATTCTAGTCCTGTTCCTCTGCCTACTTCGTAGGTGATGTTAGACAAAATAATTCACCTCTCTGAGTCAATCTGCTCATCTGAATTTGCTCATATAATTTATATAATAAATAATAGACACAAAATTTACCACTGTAACCATTTTAAAGTGCACAGTTCAGTGGCGCTTAACATTCATACACATTATTAACGTTCATACATGTTATTGTGCATCCATCACCACTATCCAGCTCCAGAATTTTTCATCATCCCTCACTGATGAACACTAGATTTTAGTGTTGCCTTTCTTACCATTATCCTCACCAACTTCTCGCAACCGGGGGTAGAAAGCTGGGGGAGCCACCTCTGGGTGATGTGGTTGGGTTGGGGAGACGATATGAACAGACTGAGTTCCATTCCAGTGAGATGTATTTTTTATTTTTTATTCCTTTTTAATTTTTAATATATTATTTTTTCAGACAAGGTCTCACTCTGTTGCCCAAGCTGGAGTGCACTGGTGATCTTGGTTCAATAGCCTCCACCTCCTGGGCTCGAGCCACCTTCCTGTCTCAGTGGCTGGGACTACAAGCGTGCGCCACACAACCCAGCTAATTTTTGCATATTTTATAAAGACGGAGTCTCCCTATGTTGCCCAGGCTGGTCTTGAACTCCTGGGCTCAGGTAATCTATCCATCTCGGCCTTCCAAACTGTTGGGATTACAGGCGTGAATCACTGCTCCTGGCCAGTGAAACGTATTTCTTAAAGGAGGAAAGTGGGTAAACTGTCACACAGAAAACAAATGGTCCAGAGGTTTTAAAATGCTGACTTCTGTGTAAACACGTGAGGTTTTAAGAATACAAGTGGGAGCCCTTTAAAATGCATAGGATATAAAACGCCTGTGGAACTTAATGGTCTCACTTATGTCTCCGAAAGCAGGCTCTCTTCAGACATCTCTTCACTTTGGCAGGCGAGACGCAGCGATCACATTTGCCTGAGAAATTATGATGTTGCATAACTCAGTGGTGCCTGCTCTCGTTTTTGCTGTGTGTAAAATGTCATCTTGTGTTAATTCATTAACTAGGCCCACTTTTCTTAAGAGCTTAATGAGCCTGTTGGCCAAATTACTAATATCAGAGTTGCCTGGGACCTAAGTTCCAAGTGCATAATCCATGGATAATGAAGTTTCCGTTTATTCTGGCTGTCCCTTAAGCTAATGCTCTTGTGCTCCACTGCCAAGCATCTTGAATTCTTGTCCTGTCCGTGCCGCTTCTACTGTACTAATTCCAGGCAATCTGGTCACTATCTAGAGACTGCTGTTCTATCAAGACTGCCAGTAGCTCCACGGCCGCTTGTGGAGAAGCAGGCTGTGTTTTGTACAACTCCAGGGGTGCTCTTCACCTCAAAGTCATCACATATTTCCTTAGTTATCATGACAGCTTTCTAGCAGATGGCAGCCAAGTGTCTTGAGGAGGAGTACCTTTAACTAATTCACTCAGAGGTGCTGTCTGGACCAGCGAAGGCACTCAAGCAGCTGACACTTGTGACTTGGTGTTCCTTCGCTTCCAGAAAAATCCCCTCCTCCAGATGCAAATTAAATTTCCTACTGGATACCATTTTTCACCCATCAGATTGGCAAAAGCAAAGTTTGAGCTCATATTTTGCTGGCCAGGTCTCAGGCAAACAGGTATATTCATGCCTGGTATATATATGCAGGCATGGCTAGTGGGAGGGTAAGTTGGTACCAACCCAGGGTGGTGGAGGAGCTAATAATATATATTAATATAAAATGTGCATATTTTTTGAGATTGGCCAGGCATGGTGACTCCTATCTATAAATCCAGCTCTTTGGGAGGTGAAAGCAGGGAGGATGGCTTGAGCCCAGGAGTTCGAGACCAGCCTGGGCAACATAGGGAGACCCTGTCTCTACAAAAAATAAACATTTAATAATTTAATAAATTAGCTGGGTGTAGTGGCATGCACCTGTAGTCCCAGCTACTCAGGAGGCTAAGAAGGAAGATCACTTGAGCCTAGGAGTTTGAGGTTGCAGTGAGCTATGATCATGCCACTATGAGCCTGAGCAACAGAGTGAGACCCTGTCTCTAAAAAACCAACAAACAAAATAAGCATTCATGAAAGCATGGTTCATAACAGCAAAATATATCAGAAACAATCCAAATGTTTATCAATTGCAGCCTGGCTAAATAAATTATGCTGTATCCATACAATCTTGTACCTATTTTTAAAATTAGGGAACCTCCACATATACTGATACGAACAATCGGAAGGATATATCGATAAGGAGAAAAAAGCAAAATTCAGTCGAGAATGTATAGAATATATCTGGAAAGACACAACGTAACTAGTAACACTGGGAGCTTCCAGGAAGGGGAATAGCTGCTTGTGGAGATGGAGATTTACTTTTTATTGTTTACTCCTTTCTTACTTTGTAGAATTTGTTCTGTATTATCTATTAAAAAAACAAGCACTCTGTCCTCTTCCTTTAGACATGCCCAGACTGATGGTGCATCTCAGTTTCTTTATTTTTATTTTTAGACATAGGGTCTTGCTGTGCTGACCAGGCTGGTCTTGAACTCCCAGGCTCAAGCGATCCTCCCACCTAAGCCTGTGAGTAGCTGGGATTGTAGCATGTGCCACTGCACCTGGCTCAGTTTCTTTATTGTTTCTTGTCCTTCTCTCCCTGTAGGTGCTTCCTGGGATGTAGGCCTCACTGTCCCATGCTCACTTGAAGACCCCCTTGCTGACTCATGACTCCCTGAGGACAGCTTCCAATGCCTTCAGCCTGACTTTTTTTTTTTTTTTAAGACGGGGTCTCACTCTGTCTCCAGGCTGGAGTGCAGTGGCACAGTCCTGGCTACTGCATAATCTTGGCTCACCGCAACCTCCAACTCCTGGGTTCAAGTGATTCTCCGGCCTCAGCCTCATGAATAACTGGGATTATAAGCGCATGACACTCACCATGCCCGGCTAATTTTATATTTTTAGTACAGATGGGGTTTCACTATCTCTAACTCCTGACCTCAAGTGATCCACCCACCTCAGCATCCCAAAGTGCTGGGACTACAGGCGTGAGCCACCGTGCCTGGCCCAGCCTGACCTCCTGAGTCCAGAATTCCTGTTCTGGAATATTCACTGCCCTTCAAACTGACTCTTCCTCATCCCTTTGAAAAACTCCTACCTTGCTATTTTTTTAAGTGCTTTCTTCAGTTTGTTTTTCCTCCAGATTATATATTTTAAAAGTTAGATTTGTTGAGGTATACCTTAGGCATAATAAAATTTGCCCTTTAAAAACGTACCATTAGATGAATTCTGATAAAATGAAACAGTCACACATCCTCTTCCACAATCAAGATATAGACCCTTCCATACCCCACAAAAGGTATTTTGTGCTTCTTGTGGTCAATCTTCTCCCCTCATTCCAAGCCTCTAGAAACCAGGGGTCTATTTTCTGTCCAAATAGATCCACTTTTTTTCCAGAAAGCCATACTAGTGGAATCCTACAGTATGCAGTATCCTACAGTAGGTAAAAACAAATTTTTACGTAGTCCTTTGCATCAATTCTTTCTTAATGGTGTTTTTTATACTCTATTCTATCTGGCTTCTTTCACCCAGCACACTGCTTTTGAGATTCATCCATGTTTCCTTAAGTGTTAATATTTCATTCCTTTTTGTCCCTGAGTAGTATTCAGTTGCATGGATGTATCACAATTTGTTTGATTCCCCAAATGAGGGAGGGTACTGGGCTGTTTCCAGTTTCAGGAAGGCTGGTCTTTGGCTGTTTCCAGTTTCAGGAAGGCTGGTCTTTGTGCTAACACATATTTTCATTATTTCTTGGGCATACTAGGGCTGAGAGATTTCTGGGTCATATGGCAAACATATATTTAACTTTAGAAGAAATTGTCCCACTGTTCTCCAAAGTTGCTATAGCATTTCCCATCTCCACCAGCAGCAATGTATAATTCAGTCATCCTGTGTCCTCACCAGCACTTAGTAGTACCAGTTTTTTAAATTTTAGCCATCTTAATAGGTATTTAGTGGTATCTTATTGATACCAATTAAAACCTCTTATTGAGGTTTTAATTAGCATTTCCTAATGACTAATGGTGTGAGCATCTGTTCATGTACTGATTTGCCACAGTTTATCTTCTTTAATGAAGTGTTTATTCAATTCTTTTGCCCATTTTTAAATTGGTTTGACATTATTATTGGATAGTAAGAGCACTTGATATGTTCTGCAACATAGTATTCTATCACAAATGTGTTTTGCAAATATTTTCTCCTAGTCTATGGCTTTTCATTTTCTTTACAGTGTCTTAAAAAGAGCTTTTTGGTGTTTTCTTTTTTAAGACTAGTCAATGAAGAGAAGGTTTCAAAACAAATTTTTATATAGTCCTTTGCATCAATTCTTTTTTTTTTTTAATTCTTTCTTAATAGTTTGTGTTTTTTATATTCATTTCAAGGACTCTTCCCCTATATCATTGCTCAGAAGAAGTCTTATAGCTTTAGCTTTTACATTTATGTCTATGATCCACAGCAAGTTAATTTTTGTTTATGCTGCAAGGTAAAGGTCAAGGTTCTTTTTATCTCCCCATTTAGCTTTCCAATTTTTCTAACACCATTTGTTGAAAAGCCTATCCTCTCTTATTGAATTACCTTGGCACCTTTGTTGAAAATCAATTGACCATACAAGTCTGAGTCTATTCTTAGACTATCTATTTTGTATGATTGAGCTATACACCTATCTTTATGCCAATAAGGGTGTTGTTAACTACAGCTTTATAGTTAAGTCTTGAAATGAGGCAGTGTGTCTTGCATGCCTTCCCCCACCTTCTAAAATGAACTTTATTTCTGATTATAAAAATCCATGTTATTTTTTTAAAAAAGTAATATAGAAATATTCAAGGCAGACAAAACGTCCCCTCCTCTCCCTCAAACCTACTAGGATTCTACTAGACGTGGTTTACAGTTTGGTATAGACCAGGAGCTGGTGAACTTTTTCTGTCAAGGGCCAGACAGTAAATATTTTATGCTTTTGAGCTACAAAAGTAGCATAAAAGCTGTCATGGACAATATGTCAGTGAATGAATGTGTTTGTGTCCCAATTAAACTTTATTTACAAAAATAGGCGGCAGGTCAGATTTGGCCCACTGGCCATAGTTTGCTGTCTACCCACAGCATAGATCCTTGAAAACTGCTCCCTATGCTTGTGAACATGCATATACTTGTCTTCATGCTATATGGATACTTCAGCATGTGGGCATCCTTCCTTGTCACCTATACCTTTGTGAAAGAATAGCCACATAGTATCCCACTATAGAGATAAACTATAGTTTATTTAACCAAACCTCCATTGAAGTACCTTTAGGTTACTTCCCATTTTTGCTATTACAAACAATGCTACAATACCATTCAGGCAGACACTGAGGGTCATGAGGTGAGGGGCCAGTGATCTTTGGTCGCTGATGTACTTATTTCTTTGGATGAATTCCTAGATGCTGGATGTTTCCCTGGCCATCTGGTCTGCCAGGTTTGAACACCTGGGATTGTCTTGAACATTCTCCTTTTTCTCTGTCCACATCAAGCAACCAAGTATGGTCAATTTCTACTGTGCAGTGTTTCTCCAGCCTCTTAACTTCACGGCCATTCTCATGGCCACGTCCAGGCCCAGGCCAGGAAGAAAACTTCTGTGAGAGTCTTGCCACCTGTAGCCTCTTCGAACTGAAGTCTTTTTGCAATACTCCCACAAGTCTGAACATTACCAAGCACTGTGTTGCTGTGTAATTCTTGTAATATTCTTTAGATCGCGGAACCTCAGTGGCTCACATCACCCTGTTTGGCCTGTCATTCAGACAGCACTGTTCCCTGTGCTTAATTTCCCAGCATCAACCCCCAGAGGGCATGGGGAAAAGTCCAGAGTTGGAATGAGGAACACCATTTGCCTTGTGACATGTCCTCATTCCTGATTTGAACTAAATAATGATACTAATAATACTAACAACCATCACCACCATGCATATTTGCTTTGAACTCAAAAACAAGAGTAACCATAATATCATCACCATAGTTATCCTAGCAGCTCTTACCCTATTCTCATTAATATCTGATGTGTTTTACACATTCTAACACTTTCAATCCTTACACCATCTGTACTGAGTTGAGTAGTGTCCCCGCCGAAAAATATGTCCACCCAGAACCTCACAATGTGACCTTATTTGGAAAAAGGGTCTTTGCAGATACAATTAAGGTACGAGTTTCAAGATGAGCTCATTCTGAATTAGAGTGAGCTTTGGATCCAGTGATGAGTGTCTTTATGAGAGACAGAGAAGGAGATGACACAGAAACAGACAAGGGCAAAGGCCATGCCAAGTTGAAGGCAGAAACTGGAATCATGCAGCCCCAACCAAGCCAAGGAACACAAGAATTGCCAACAGCCCCAGAAGCTAGGAATGAGGCACGGAATGGACTCTCCCTCAGAGCCTCCAGAAAGAACAAACCCTGCCAGTACCTTGAATTTGCACTTCTGGCCTCCAGAACCGTGAGAGAATAAATTTCTATTGTTTCAAAGCCAAGTTTGCGGTCATTTGTTATGGCAGCCCTAGCAAACGAATACACCCTCCTGTGAAGTGGACCATTTCACAGGTGAGGAAATGGGAACATGGGTTAAGGAACTTGCCCGAGTACTCCCTACACCTGAGGAATGATTAATAGCTATTATCAGAGCTAGCTAGTGGAGAAACTAAGAGGAACCCAGGCAGTCTGGTTCCAGCATCTCTGCTCTTAGCCCACAGCTTTATTTCATTTTACATATGTGGCCATCTTACCATTAAGTTCTCAGTAGGCAAAGACTAGGCTTGCTCCTTCTTGGAACCCCACTCAGGGCTCACTGCAATCTGGGAAATACAACAGGTACTCCACAGTGTTTTTTGATATTGGTAAACTAACTCTGAAACATGTCAACATGGTAATTCACAATTTCTTCACTTACAGACAGAGTCAAAACTACAGGAAGGCAAACATTTGAAGAAGAAAATAAGGATAACCTAGACGCTGAGCAGTGAGCACTGAACCTCCTTCTATGATTCCTTTGAAATACACAATTTCCCTTCTTCTTTACCACAATCCTGTGAAGTGTGCCATTTTATTATCAGAGAGGTTAAGAAACTTACAGAAGGTCACAGAGCAAACAAGTGGTACAACTAGTCTTTGGGTGCAGGAGTCTGATGTCAGAATCCATTGTGCTATCCTGAATACTTCTCTCTGCTCCCTCCTCTCCTCTTTTCCATTCTTCCTGACCATCTGTCACTTCACTGCAATGAGGTCCCTTTCCAGTGACTTCAATGAGGTCCCTTTCCAGTGACTTCAATGAAGACTCAATCTTAGAGTCTGATCAATATACTGGAAGTACCTTCTGTGGGATGGCAAGAGGTATTTCATGAAAAAGAGTACCTTGGTCAAACAGGTGTGACAATGGCTGGAATAGACAAGTTAAACCCCTTCCCCCCTCCTTTTTTGTAGCTGTTTGGAGCGAAGGTACAGAGATCAAACTGTCTAGATTCAAACCTCAGCCATGTCACTCACTAGCTGTGTGGACTAGGAAAAGTTACTTTGCTTCTCTGTGTCTCAAAATCCTCACTTTTAAAATGGGATAACAGAACCCACCCCATAGGGTCATTTTTTGGATGAAAAGGGAAAGTATGTATAGAAATGGTTAAAGTGGTGTCTGGCACAGAGTAAGCAGCACTCAACAAACCTTTTAGTTATTATCAATAGCTACTGACTTGTCAGAGCCTTTACTAGGCAAATGTCCACTGTGACACTTCATGAGAGGATGTGGTTATTTCCTCAACCTCAGTGCTAGGCTGAGACGGACAGAACATACACCATATTCCAAATATGTGCATGCCCAACATTCTAGAAGGTATCTTCTCACAAATCAGAAAGGGGAATCCCTGGCCTTTGGGCAGGCTGTTGGAGGAAGCGCTGTGTTGCAGCTGCCGACGGAAGAAGATGAAGCTGAGAGACAATTATCTTAGCCCCATCCTCTCTTCTCGTGATACAGTGAGACCCAGGTCCCAGGCCACATCAGTTAAGGTTCGGCATCACCATCACTGACGGCCAAGCACTGGGAGCAGCTCCTGAGAGTGAAGTGAGAGATGCCACCGTGAGGGTTGTACGACACTCTGCCGCGTCTGACATTTGTCGAGAACTGAGCATGCAGGAGCTGATGCTGCAGAAATTCACAAGGAGTCCAAAGGCTGCCCTGGTTCTGTTCTTGGGATCTGTGAGTTTGTCATGGCCCCTTGCATAATCAGTTCATCAGGTGCTACTCCTGCCCGTGAAAGTTGATTACCCGGGGAAATGCTGAGTGTGCACACTTGGAGCTTCAGAGAGCAGAAAACTTTCTGAGTAATTGAGGGGAACGGGCTGATACAGAATCACTGTAAGCGGGGCTCCCAAGGGGGAGCTTTATCGACCATGAACAAATTCATGGCTTCTTGAGATTTCAGATCTGAACACAACGACCCTGACCCAATGGGCTCCAGTGCCTTGGAGGGCAGGGCTGTTCATTTTGCACACACTGGATTCTTGTTCCCCAGACACTGGGCTCTCGGGCTCCAGTCCCAGTGCAGGAAGGATGAGCATACCCGAAAGGGGAGCACAAGACATATCTGATGCCAAACGGGACTCTGCACACCAGCCTCAACCAATCCCCAGTCCTGGTGCCTGTGCTTCATAACCTCTCTGTTCTCAGACACGTCCCCTCCACCTGCCTCCACTCTGACTCTCTATAGTCTCTTTTCCACAAGGCTGCAGGGTGCTCCTTCTAAAAACATTCATCTGTTCATGTCACTCCTCAGCTCAAAAACTTCCAGTGGCTTCTCATGTACTAGAATAAAGACCAAAGTCCTCACCATGGCCTCCAGGCCCTGAATAATCTCATCCCCGTTGTTACTCTGACCTCCACTCCTGCTTCTCCCCGGCAGCTGCTGCAGACCCGCTGGCCTCCTTGATGTGGTTCTGGAACACACCCAGCATGCACCTGCTACAGGGCCCTTGCCGTCTGCTTAGCACGCCCTTCCAGAGCATCTGCATCACTCACGATTCCATTCAAGGCTCTAAATCCTTTCTGGCCCACCGACATCACTCTATCCCCCTACCCACCTTGTCTACCTTCACAGCACTGTCACTGCCTGTCATTGTACTTTATATTTGTATTTAATTGTCTCTCTTTCCTACTGGAATAGAACTCCCTGGGGTCAGAGCTGAATTCTGCTTGCTCATCCCTGAATCCCCAAAGTCCCAAATAGTAAAAATTTGCTGGGAGAAGGGGGCAGAGTGTCTCTAACTCTGTGGCCCTATGAAGTCTTGGCTTGTGCATCTTTCCTATGAGACTCCACGGCTTCATGGCCATCATTCCATTCAGCCTCACAGGTGAGAAAAAGAAGACTGAGAGAAGTAAGGTCACTTGCCCCTAGTCACACAGCCAGGAAGTGATGGAGCTGAGACAGGAGCTCAGGTCTGTCTGACCAACACCCAGAGATGACACATGGTATGAGGGCAGGTCCCACTCAACCAGTTTGTCCCACTGATCTGTTTTGGGGAAGGTAAAACCACCCTCCTGGCTGAAATATTCACACTGTTATTGATGGGCACTGGCTGAGCTCAGGACTCATAGAGAAAACACATGTTCACTGTACAAAAACAGTCTCATCCTTCTAGAATCTTCCTTCTCACAAATAAAGTGGGATCAATGTAACCTTTTCCCAGAATCATCTAGAGATCCACTGCCTCGCAAGACCAAAAGTGTGGGGCCAGTGCAGGTAGACTCCTCCCCACAGTGGCCAAGATGGTGCCCTGACATAGTCACTCCAGGCCAACCCTGCAGACTGGACCTGGCTCTGCCCCTACTCACAGCCCTTCCAGGACTTCCTATTTGCCAAGGGTCAAGTCCCACCCCCTCATCATGAAAGTCAAAGCTCTTCACCACAGGGCCTTCCTCCCCCACTCTCCTCTCTCACTGCCTCCTTCTCCAGCTGCTCTTCAGTGTGCTGGCCATGCCTAGAACAGCTTGCCTGCCTAGTGCCTAAAGCCTGTCAACGCCGGGCCCCACAGCCTCCTGGTTTGAAAGAAACAACTGAAAGCATTTAATGAAGGGCCAGCAGGGTTAAAATTGGGACTGTAAAATCAGGATGAACAACTTGTACCCACCCCAAAGTTTAGATGAACACTGAAGACTGTTCTAAATTTGAGCCAAGTGAAGCGACTGTGAGCTTGCTTCCGCAGTTTCCTTTTACCTGGACGAAGAGTCCAGCCCTTCACACTAGATTAAAACGGGCCCGTAAAACTAGATTAAAACAGGAGTGCTGAATGGCAAAGAGAAAATGCTGCTGAGAGGGAGGCAGGGAGAACAGCTGGGATTCACAGGGACACAGAGCCTCCAAGCTGTGACGTGATGGAGGGAGGTCTGGCTAGGGCCACATTTCATTCGCCCACTGGGAAAGCCCAGATCCTGGCTGAGCCCTGTGCTCAGGTGCTGGGAGCAGGCCTGACCCTGGTGGCACTCCCAGGGTGGGAGTGGCCCTGAAGGGCCCATTTCACTCCTGCATGCCTCCTACCATGGCCTCTGTCACAGCGGCAGCCACATTTTCTCAAGCCTGGAAGCATCAAGGGACTGTCTGGGCCACTAAACCAAGGGCATCCCCACATCCACCCCGACTTTCCTATTTAAAAAAGCATCCCATGGGACTGGAGCGCCTTTGCAGATCCCTATTCCAAGCACATCGCCCATCCCAATTTAGATGCGGATTGAAAAAGTTTAATCTAAAGGGCAGACCAGCAAATGACTGAATCAAAAGAGAGCCACGAAAACCCCGCTGAACCATTACCATGGCAACTCAAGTTGCTAAAATTAACTGAAAAGAGGGTGATGGGAAAACTGGAGCTGCCCAACCTCAGACCAGCCACAGCAGGGGCCATCCTGGCCCCAAGCCACAGGGAAATAAGAGAGGAGACCCATCTGCCAGGATGCTGGGAACCGGGACCATTGAGATCTGGGAGACAAGTGCCCGAGGATTAAATTCAAAATGAGAGTGAGAGAAAGCAAGGGGAGGGGGAGTGGAAGAGGAACAGGAAGGGAGGGAGAGAAGGAGGGAGGGAGAGAAGTGGGAGGGAGAGAGGGGGAGGGGGAGATATATATATATATATAGAGAGAGAGATAGAGTGAGAGAGAGAGAGATAGAGTGAGTGAGAGAGAGAGAGAGAGAGAGAGAGAGAGAAGAAAGTTCTAAGACTGAAGACCGAATGAAGCAGGCATTTCCTGGGAATTTTCAGTCATTCTTATTGCAAAAGACTGAACAGCTTTCCTATCTGCCTAACCACTGCCATCCTTTGAGCAAATGGGAGCAGGGAGTCTCCCTGAAAGCTGCGCTCTACCCTTTCAGTAAGTGCTACTGAATAGCCAACTGGTATCAATGGCCCCTAATTTCTAAGGTGTTCATCCCAAAGAGTTTCTTAGAATGGAGGAACGCCCCCAGCAGTCCCAGAGCTCTCTGAAGCCAGCGGAGAGCTGCTGTATACCCTCAGAATTTGATCTCTGCATCTGATGAGGAAGGGCCCAGTGATAAGCCGGAGAGGCGGGTGGCTAATGGCCTCTTTGCTAAGACACAGGCTCAGGGCAGTTGCAGAACTGGTTGGAGGGTAAGGCATTTAATTGGCTGTTTAAGATAAAAAAGGGCCTTTTTTTTTGAGACAGGGTCTCACTCTGTTGCCCAGGCTAGAGTGCAAGGGCTTTTTTTAAATAAGAATTCAGATTGCCACTAAAACTCAGTGAGAGGGTAACTGGGAGCTAGGGCCCAGCTGGCCTTTTTAGAACTCTGCTCAATTGTGTCATCGCTTCAAAAATGTCAACAGAAGAATGCAGTGAAAATGAGGGGTAAGAGTTCTTTGCTACCTCTCCTACCGCAGGCCACAAAAGCAGCAAAGGCCAATGAGAGGTAGCGCGGGAAGGGGGTGGGACTTGGTAATGAGCTCATGCACCTGCAATGGTATCAATCTAATCATTGCACCCATCCGAAGGGAAACCTCTGAGGCATCTGTCTCCTCTGCATTAAGTGGCTTTGCCAGACCCAGGTTCCTATATGTGACATCCTGGGCTGCTCCTGCAGGCAACACACTGGAAATGACTATCCATGCCTCCTGGAATTTGCTGAAGAAGGAGGGCTCTAAAGAATTACTATTTCTCTTGCTTACTGTATCTATTTACCTGTAGTGTTTGGTGGAAGCTGCAAAATTAAATGCTTAGCAGACATTCTTTGAACTCAATGGTCAGTTGGTTTCTGGTCCAGTAATAAGGCTTGGCCAGTTACAATACAATAGTTTATTGAGCCTGCTGTGTCAGCGGCCAGAGTGAATACTGCTAACTCAAGCAGGATGCAGGGAGCGGAGATGCTTTGATAAGTTTGTGAGTATGGTGTAATCACACACAAATAGCATTGCAGGGAAAAGCAAACCCTAAAAACTGGAGAGAGAGAAATCTACTTCAGGCAGGCTATTGCTGCAAATAAAACTTCATTTGTGGGAGCTGGGAAAACAAGTATCATCACCAAATAGCAATTACAATCCTAGGACAGGGCCCCCAGGCAGTCACTGGAGCTGCAGGCCTCAGTGTTAAACCTGGTTCCTTCCTTTCCTTTTCCATTCATGTCTATAACTCAGGGGCAGGTCCTGCTGAGTCTGCTTCCATAATATGGGACAAGTTACCATCATCTGTTGCATGGATTACCATGTGAACCTCTTACTTGGTCTCCCAATTTCTGATCTTGCCCCTCTCCAATCCATTTTCCATACAGCACCGGGAAAGCTCATTTTAGGAAGTAAATAAGATCATGGCATGTTTCCTGCTTTATACCCCTGCCAAGGTTGCTCACTGTACTGAAAATCCAAACTCCTAGCAATGGCTTAAACATATGATTTCTACGAGAGGCCCTTGACTCTTCTACAACCTGCCTGTTAGCATCCCGTGTTCTAGCTTGGGGGTCGGTAAGGTCTGGCCTGCTGTCTGCTTTTATAAATAAAGTTTTATTGGTACACAGCCATTCCCATTCATTATGTAGTCTATGGCTGCTTTCGTGCTACAATGGCAGAGTTGCATAGTTGAGGCAGTGATTCTAGGGTCCATCAAGCCTAAAATACAAACTGACCCAAGGAGGGCTAATGCTAGTTTCTTGAGCAGACCAATACTGCAGTGAACCATGAGCTTAGAGATGCGCAGCTTTTATCCAGCTATGGTCTCTTTGGGAAGTTACTCTAATACACAAAATGTGGCAATCAGCATAAGGTAACTATAACTGCTATAGAAAATGAATGGAGAAGTCGAGAAATCAAGGCATAAATCAAGCACACCCTTCCCCTGCTGTCCCTCAATTAGCTCTTGCTTTTTGTTATCTGTAGAAGTAAGCAACTGAAATGTTCCTATAGGCAATGGCAAACTTGGTCTCAATCTTGGCTATGAAATACCCGAAGAGTTAAAAATCTATCTGTTCTTGCCACTCCCTGGGTGGTTGAGCAATACTGCCTGCCTGTGCAATCCTGTCTTCTGAGAGGTACTTGAATGTCTCATATTTACGCTTCTTGAAATGAAGGCTTGGTGGAGCATTTTAATGTTCTTTAAGACAAGGTGCTGGAGGCTCCACTCCAACACCAGTGGGCCTCCTGGGCAGTAGGTCACTGAACCTGGTTGTGCCATAATATATGAATAACTACAGGGCCTTGGGCTGTGGAGGATTCAAAGCTACTCATTCAATTCTATAAAGAGGAAATAATAACCAAGTACCTCCAGGGCCATTTTAGAATCCCTGTCAAAAGCTCTCGAAACACCTAAGACAGGCTGGAGGGCTCAGGCAAGCATTTTAAACATTAATGGGGCTATGTTTAAAACAAGAAAGTGAAGAAATCAAAGCCTTCTGTTGCTAACAGAGGGCCCAAGCTGGCCTCCTTAGGAAGAGGAGTAAAAGGACCCATACAGTCTGATGTGATACAAAGATGAAGCCTATGGAGGGCAGGCAGCAGAGTGAATTCACTCATTCATCACACATTTCCTAGCACCTACTAAGGGTCAGCCCGGGTGCCAGAAGATTCTGAGCCACTGTTATGGGAATACGTAATTGGGGAATGGATGGGAAGCTCTGGGAACCTCAGATTGCCACGGCTAACATTATTTAAAATCTATTTTTTGAATAGCCAAAACATGCATGATTCAAAATTCAAAAAGAAAGAAAGGATTTGCAGACAAAAATAAGTCTGTTTGCTGTATCTCTCTCCTAGCCACAGGCTTCCTCTCCCCAGAGGCAACCCTTGGCACCCATTTATTTTGTTCAGTTTCTTTCCGGTGAAGCCTTGCAGGAATAGTACAGGCATATATCAGCACATATCTATGGTTTTAACATGCATGGTAACACCTTGATTTTTTTACTTAATTAAGCACACTAATACATACTTTTAACCAATTACCATTTTGTCTATTTAATAAATACCTATACAGTGCTTTCTATATGCTAGGTTCTCCTTTTTTAAAATTTAACTTTTTATTTGGAGATAAGTTTAGACATACAGAAAAGTTGCAAAAATAGGATAGTGTGGCCAGGCATGGGGGTTCACATCTGTAATACTAGCACTTTGGGAGGCCGACGCAGGTGGATCACGAGGTCAGTAGTTCGAGACAAGCCTGACCAACATGGTGAAACCCTGTCTCTACTAAAAATACAAAAATTAGCCAGGTGTGATGGCATGCATCTGTTATCCCAGCTACTCAGGAGGCCGAGGCAGGAGAATTGCTTGAATCCGGGAGGCGAAGGTTGCAGTGAGCCGAGATGGCACCACTGCATTCCAGCCTGGGTGACAGAGTGAGACACAGTTTCTGTAAATCTTTCATCTAGGTTCCCCTAGTGATGATCCCTTTCCTAACCACAGAACAACTGCTAAAACTGAATTAACTCTGGAACAACTGTATTAACTAAGTTAACAGAATTGATTCAAATTTTGCCAGGACCCCATGGGGCACTGATCTCCTCTAATCGGTGACAGTTTCTCAGTCTTTCCTTGTTCTTCGTGACTTTAATACTGTGAAGAGGATTGAGAAGTTATTTTGTAGACTGTCCCACAATTTGGGTTTTTCTGATGTAGTTTCACAACTGTGAGAATATATATTATTGAAAAGAGTATCAGAGCATATTCAGTGTATCCCATCAGGGGGTACGTGAAATGCATTCACTGATGATATTAACTTTGATCACTTTATCTGCCAGGATTCTTCACTGCAAAGTTACCATTTCTGTCTTTGTAGTCAATAAACATTTTGGGGGAGATTCTTTGAAACTATGCAAATATCCTGTTTCTGCTTAAACTTTCACCCACTAATTTTAGCATTCATCATGGATCTCGCCTGCTGCCTGCAGCAAATATTTCTGTGTTGTTCTCATGGTGTTTTTTTTCCCCCCTATTTCCTTGATTCCCTCTACATTTCAATGATTATAATTTTTCTATAAGGAAGATTTGCCCCTTTCTGCAATTTATTTATTATTTATTTACTTCAGATGGACTTGTTATTCAAGTTACTCTCTGAGTTATACAACCCAATACTGTTTGAATGGGTTCCCTCCAAAACACAAGTATTGCCAATGTGATGGTATTGAGGGGTGAGGCGTTTAAGGGGTGATTAGGCCAGGAAGGCCCCTTCCTCAGGAATGGGACTGGGGTGCTTATAAAAGGGGCATCATGCAATGTTTGGCTAGCTGCCCTTCTGCCACCTGGGAACATAGCGCTTGTCGCCTCTAGAGGATGCAGCAATAGGGCAGCATCTTAGAAGCAGAGAGCAGCCCTTGCCAGACAGCTGAACCTGCTCACGCCTTGATCTTGGACTTCCCAGAACTGTGAGAAATAAATTTCTGCTCTTTTTAGATGATTCAGTCTCAGGTATTTTGTTACACCGGCACAAAACAAAGGCATTAGTACTTATTTTGTGGCTCACATTGTTTCACCTTTGGCCATGGGGCGCACTTTCAGGTTGGCTCCTGCATCCTTTCAATGAACCTCCATGTTCTTGTTTTTTATGGTTTGGGGGCTACTTGCTTACTTTCTGGGAGAAGATGCTTCGGGCACATCTTGTATTTCCCAGCCCGAGGCCTAGAATCAACTCTAACTCCTCTTTTTTTTTTTCTTTTGAGACGGAGTCTCGCTCTGTCGCCCAGGCTGGAGTGCAGTGGCCAGGTCTCAGCTCACTGCAAGCTCCGCCTCCCAGGTTTACGCCATTCTCCTGCCTCAGCCTCCCGAGTAGCTGGGACTACAGGTGCCCGTCACCACGCCCGGCTAGTTTTTTGTATTTTTTTAGTAGAGACGGGGTTTCACCGTGTTAGCCAGGATGGTCTCGATCTCCTGACCTCGTGATCCGCCCGCCTCGGCCTCCCAAAGTGCTGGGATTACAGGCTTGAGCCACCACGCCCGGCCTCTAACTCTTCTTAATAGTTGCATAGTGAGTGTGCCCTTTGTGGAGATTATAACCAGGATCTATTTATTTCCAAACTTTTCTATTAGAATCTTTTACAATAAAAATCCTTGTAGGTGGGCTGTTTCATACCTAAGCAGCTGTTAAAGTAAAACCTAAAGCATTTACAAAGACCCAGGAGGCCCTTTCTGAGCAGCCCCCGTGTTCTCTCTCTGCCCTTGTTCCTGATGTTCTATTCCCTTCCCCAGTGTGGTGGACAACCTGTGAGGCAGCTCCTCCAATGCCTGCCTTTTGAGATTCATGGCCTTCTGTGATCCCTTTCCTATGAGTTGGGGTTGGACTTATTTCTTTCTTGTTGTATTTAATTTTTTTTTTTTTTTGAGACAGGATGTCACTGTGGATAAAAGCCCTTAAATGGCCCTTCACACCCCCACGGCCAGGCTGGAGTGCAGTGGCATGATCATGCCTCACTGCAGCTTCAGCTTTCCAGGCTCAGGTGATTCTCCTGCCTCAGCCTCCTAAGTAGCTGGAACCCCAGGTACATGCCACTACGCCTGGCTAATTTTAAAAATTATTTTTAGAGATAGGGTCTCCCTGTGCTGCCCAGGCTGATCTTGAACTCCTCCAGCCTCCGGAAGTGTTGGGATTATAGGCGGGAACAACCACACCCAGACATTTCTCATTTCTAATTAATGAAATATGATGGAAATAAGATGTCACTTCCAATACCAGGTTATCAAAGGACTGTGGCTTCCATTCCCTCTTAGCTGCTTGCTCTTGATCATTTTCTTGTTTGCTTGCTCTAAGAGCCACAACGTGAGCTGCTCTATGGAGAAGTCCACGTGCCCAGGAACAGAGGGAGGCCTCCAGCAAACAGACAGCCAGTGAGGGACTGAGGCTCTCATTCCAGCAACCCACAAGAAATGGAAACCCCCTAGTTGAAACTTGAGATGAGACCACAGTTTCAGCAGATAGGAGAAGTGCAATCACATGAGAGATCTAAGCCAGAGAAACTCACGTACAAAATGTAAAATCAGGGTTGGGCGCGGTGGCTCATGCCTATAATCCCAGCACTTTGGGAGGCCAAGGTGGGTGGATCACGAGGTCAAGAGTTTCAGACCAGCCGGCCGGGTGCGGTGGCTCAAGCCTGTAATCCCAGCACTTTGGGAGGCCGAGACAGGCGGATCATGAGGTCAGGAGATCGAGACCATCC
>NW_012115066.1:1593623-1601463 GCF_000951035.1 Colobus angolensis palliatus | reverse complement strand
AAAAAAAAAAAAAAAAAAATGAGTTTGAGACCAGCCTGGCCAACATGGTAAAATCCCGCCTCTACTAAAAATACAAAAATTAGCTGGGCGCAGTTGCGGGGGGGTCCTGTAATCCCAGCTACTCAGGAGGCTGAGGCAGGACAACTGCTTGAACCCAGGAGGCAGAGGTTGCAGTGAGTTGAGATCGCACCACTGTACTCTAGCCTGGGTAACAGCAGGACTCCATCTCAAAAAAAAAAAAAAAAAGTAAAATCGACAAGTCTTGCTAGTTACAGGGCTGTATAGGTAAATCATTCTAGCGGTCCTTCCTTCCTAGGACTGATGCTCTCTTGACTTTGTATAAGAGCCTGATGCTCTCTTGGCCAAGATGACCTCCTGCCCACATCTGGCCAGCCTTCAAGATTCAAATGGCCACTAAGCCACTTTCTCCTTGACTTCTCCCCTGAGTTCCCTAACTAGTAATAACCACGCTCTGCCTCAGCCTCCCAGTGTGCTTTACCTGGCCCATATCATGGCACATCTTACTCTCTCCCATGTTGTAGAGTTATGGACACAGCTAGTCTTCCAAACACTAAACTTATTAAGGGCTGGATTCTCCTCCCAGTCATGTTTATAACCCATCCCTCTCACTGCTAAGCACTAAGATCAGCCTTGCACATTTATGTTAGGTGTTCTAAAATATCTGTAAAGCTAATATGTAATATTACATATTAGCCTTAAATGGTGGGTTCAGGACCAACAGGCAGCCCCAGCACCTACCGCACACAGTATTAGCTCTTAGAAGCACTATTATTGCCACTCAATATTTCAAGAATGAATGCTTGCTTCTCTAACAAGGATATAATTTTCTGGACTCTTCATGATTTTCCTCTCCAATTTTTGAATTTCTAAGTTTAGAAGACATAAGAAATAACTCCAGACCAAAAGTTGAGGGCCTCTAGCTTAATTCTGCTGTTTTCATACATCAAGTGCTTCCTCTGGTGATACTTTCACCCAGAACAAAAAGGAGACCCCCCTGTTAACACCAATGGAAAATCTGTACTGGAGACCCAGGGAGCAGAAACTTCCAGGCAGGAGCATAAACAAGATTCATGTCAATTAATATTCTACTCATCGCCTCTGAGCATTTGCTGGCCACCCTATCATTGCCGGCAAAGCTCCTCTTGTAACAGTGTCTATGTCCAATTGCACTAATTGAACACGCAAATGAGGGAGATAAAGGGAGACTCAGCTAATTGTATTTTTTTATTGGCTTCCAAGGAGAAAAACCCATAATCAGTCATAATTACAAACTTCCCTTGTGGTCTCAGCAGCACAGGCCCCAAATGAAGCTATTCTAAGGCATCTTGCTTGATGGCAGATAAACAGCTCTTAAACCCTTTTTTATCTGTAAAGACTTTGGGGGAGTAACAGGAGAAGCTGTGGACCTTCTTGCTTCCTTCTGCTTATACCCCTCAACCTCACACCTTCAGCTAAAAATACTGTCATCTGTGGCATCTCCACCATTATCTATTCTCTCTGTGGATAAAAGCCCTTCAACAGCCCTTCATCAGGGACACCAAGACAGTGACAGGGCTGTGTGAAGCCAGTGACTGTCCCACTCCTTGGAATTCACTTTTCAAAGCGCAGAAGGGAGCAGGAAGAGAGCCGCAGCACTGCGCTTTTCCTCTAGGAAGAGATAGCTGCAAGCTGCCTTGGGACATTCTTGATGATGACAGTCAAATGTGGGGTAAGCTCAGCTGAAGGCAGGAATCCCCTGGCCCCACGGAGAACACAGAATGGCTTTGTTGCCTTAATCTGTCCTATATGTTTCTGTTACCATTCAGAATAATGCAAAATCAAAATGAACAGAACATGGCGCTGGAGTCCCAGCTGAACTTGGAAAGTATAAATCTTAGTTCCGGAGAATTCAAGTCACTTATAAATGAAGAGGAGAAAGAACCTGGGAACCTGAAGGGAAGATGGGGCTGTGCATTAGGGCGGAGGCAAGAACAGGCGGCTCCAGTCGTCGTCATAGGCGCTCAAGGGACTTTTGCAGAACAAGTGCCAATGTGAAAACCTAAGTGGCTATCTGGCAGGAGACAGGAATGTCCAAATACTGAAATGATAGCCTAGAAAAACGCTGAAAACTTAAGAACTAGAGGAAAACTGAAACCATTAAAGAAGAAACTCCAGGCTGGGCACTGTGGCTCACACCTGTAATCCCAGCACTCTCGGAGGCCGAGGCGGGTGGATTACCTGAAGTCAGGAGTTCGAGACCAGCCTGGCCAACACAGCGAAACTCCGTCTCTACTAAAAATACAAAAAAAGTAGCAGGGCGTGGTGGTGGGTGCCTGTAATCTCAGCTACTCAGGAGGCTGAGGCAGGAGAACTGTTTGAACCTGGGAGGCAGACGTTGCAGTGAGCAGCCATTGCACTCCAATCTGGACGTCAAGAGCCAAGACTCCACCGCAAAAAAAAAAGACAGAGAGAGAGAGAAACTCCAATGACATCAAGAAAAACCCAATATGACAGAAAAGAACACGAGTTGTCTAAGTGTAGGAGGGATGAGTTGTCTAAATGCGAGGAGAGGAAGGACCAAGCCTGGAACTGCTTGGCCACTGGATGGCTCATTTTCTGACTTTAGGCCAACTGCTTACCTTCTTTGTACCTCAGTTTCCTGGTCTCTTTATGCTGCCCCTGATATAGCAAGGAAGAGACAGCCCGGACCTGACCCCCCTGCTATGCTGTATTTATGACAAGGGGATACCCAGGATGTTCTGCCCAGAGCCTCCGATTTTCCTCTGACATGCACATTGTAAAACGCTTCTGTCTCACTTCACCAAGTTTGCCCATAAATACATTCAGCCCACAAATTGCTTTAATTACAGAAGAAGGAAATTGCTTCACTTGGCAAAAGGTTCTTCCCGGTTCAGCTAATGGCAGTCTGGTATGCACGTCTGTGATGGATTTTTTTTTTTTTTTAAACTAAAAGCCATTGTGCTTAGTGAGAACTGGAAAAGTGCCGTGGAACCAGCATTCACTGGGGCCCATCCTGGCCCCTCTGGTGAGTTGTAACTGCCTTCAGAAATCACACACTATTCCAGAAAGTAACAGCTGACCTCAAAGAGTGTGCTTCCCAAATCAAAAAAAGTCACTAGCTGAGATGTTGTGTGACCTCACAGTGAGGGGGCAAGGGGGGCAGAGGACTTCTGGGGTTATGCATTTGGAAATGAGAAGCTCAGACAAAGCGCTGTGTGTTAAATAAAAACAAGACCCCATAATCATTACAGTGAGACAATCTATGCTTCTTTAACTCTTTGCTGTGGAGATTCTAGAAAGTTCTTTGCAAGTTTCCAAGTATCATCTCATGTGCCGCCAGGGGAAATTTTCCAAGATGTCCAACACTCGCACTCTGGCTCTTACCACCAGTGAGCAAGATTAAAGACTGCGTTTGTTGGGCCAGGTTTTCTTACCTGGTGGATGGGCACCCATGGACATTAAAAGGGAGTTGAGACGATGACGCACTGACAATCCAACACAGACCACAGACTCTGGAGGCTGACAGACCCATGTCTGAATCCTGGCTCTACCATTTATTAACTTTGCAACTGTGGCAAGTTACTTAAACTCCTGAGCCTGTTTTCCTCATCTGTAAAATGAAGAATAAGAGCATGCATCTCATGAGGTATTTGTGAAGATCAGATATGGTTGTTATAAAGTATGTAGCACAGGGCTGGACATGGGGGCTCACGCCTGTAATCGCAGCACTTTTGGAGGCTGAGATAGGAGGATTGCTTGAGGCCAGGAGTTCAAGGTCACAGTGAACTACAATTGCACTACTGTACTCCAGCCTGGGCAACACAGTGAGACACCGTCTCTATAAAAAATTTAAAAATTTGCTGGGCATGGTGGCATGCTCCTGTAAACCTAGGTACTCAGGAGGCTGAGGAGGGAGGATGGCTTGAGCCCAGGAGTTTGAGGTCACAGTGTGCTATGATGGCACCATTGCACTCCAGCCTGGGCGACAGAGCAAGACTCTGTCTCTTAAGACAAATAAAAACACATACTTAAATAAGTATGTAGCACAATGCCTGGCAAACAGTCTAAGGGGTCATTAAATATTTGCAGCTGCTGCTGCCAGTGCCACCATCACATTCCCCTCTGCTGTGCCATTCTTCCTAGCTCCCTGTCAGGGTCTGGCTATACTGAATTAGGCGCCCGTGGGACATCTATCTGTAGGAGGAAGGTGACCTTGGAAAAACAAGGGAGATGCATGAACTCCATCTACAGCCTAAAGTGGGGACTTACAAGAATTTCCTTCTTTTTCTCAGGTTGGAGAAAAATGATAGTGAATGAGTGGCACACAGCACACAGACCTCAGGATCAAAAAGACCTGGGTTCAAATCTCCCTCTGCCACTTGCTAGGCAAGTGACTCTGAACAAGTTCCTCAAGTGTCAAACTTCGGTGGCCAGGAAGATGAAAGAGAAAAGTGCATGTCAAGTGGTCAGCATCTCTGGCCTGTAGGAACAGCTCAACCGTGAGAGGTGCTGTTAGTATTATTATTTTTGGGTATTCCAGCTATAGCCCAATTCCTACATCCTGCATTATAGATAAAGATGCCCCCTGCCAGGCGCGGTGGCTCACGCCTGTAATCCCAGCACTTTGGGAGGCTGAGACGGGTGAATCACCTGAGGTCAGGAGTTTGGGCATGATAGATAAAGATGGCCCCTGCCAGGCGCGGTGGCTCACGCCTGTAATCCCAGCACTTTGGGAGGCTGAGACGGGTGAATCACCTGAGGTCAGGAGTTTGGGCATGGTGGTGCATGCCTATTATCCCAGCTACTCCTGAGGCTGAGTCACGAGAATTGCTTGAACCTGGGAAGTGGAGGTTGCAGTGAGCTGAGATCCTGCCATTGCACTCCAGCCTGGGTGACAAGAGTGAAACTCCATCTCAAAAAAAAAAAAAAAAGGTGCCCCCAAGAAGTACCCAAGGAGGGGTCTTTGACACAAGGTGGAAATGAAACAAAGTGGCATCTGCATAAGGCTGAGCTGTGCTTATTTGACATAAAAATCTATTCCAAGGTATTGCTGTTCAGGTCACACCGGACAATGATGCATGCCATGCCTAAGGTCCAAGGAAGCTAGAAATCTGAAAATTAAAGGAAGAGTAGAGAAAAACCAAACCGGCAACTGCCTCCTTAACAGCAACTGCCTTCTTTATATTTTGGGGTGCTATTTGTTTGGAAAGACTTTGCTAATAGTTTGAGAAGACTACAACACAACACAAGGCAGGCTTGCCTGGCTAAGCCAGCTAGAAGTTTAATTCAATACAATTGCTTGCTGTGTGTTCCTTTCCCAAATGGCTTCATGCATATTCATTATTGTAATTATGGTAGTGAAAAACTCCACGCCTAATTATTCCATGCTCCTCATCTTTCACATGCCTAGAATTTTTGCATAATGACTGTTGAAATTAATTGCAAGTTAGTTAATTTTACACTTTGTCCTTTCAAAACTTAATTGAAAATTAATTTAAAAGATACAAAAATCCCACAAAAACCCACAACAAAAAAATCCCACTAGCAGGCATTATGGCAAATCCGGCTTTTTAGACTTACAATGTGCACTAAAAATGTGATGTGATTACTTCTAACTTGAGTGCAGTGTTGTACTTGTCAAGCTATAATAAAAGGCCAGTCCCATAAATGTCTCAGAACTCACATCTCTATTTTTTCTACCATATAGCAACAAAGACTTGTGTTGAGTGGGGAGGGCTGTCAGGGGTCCAGCTGTCTTCTGGTTGCTGGTTTATCGTGGTATCTTTCAGAAATTACATCCCCAGCCTTCAAAGAAGACCAGCAGGTGGTTTCCATTGTCACTCCCTCACACTTTTATCCTCAAATAACTCTACTGGTACCCATTTTCAGGCCCCAACTGCAATCTGGCATGCAAGAAACTTCACCTTCATGCCCAGCAAACCAACAGAAAACATTTCTTTCTCCCTCTCTGTCACTGCACTCTGTTCCCACCAGCTCTTCCATTTGAGTTACTCCCACTAATCATGTTTTGGGGATCCCTTCTGTGTGGGACCAGGAAGGAGACACTGATCATGTGCCTACCATTTCCTGCATTGAGCTTTCGGCATAAGCAAGAGTTTCATTTAATTTCATCACCTAAGAGTTCCTGACATATAAATCCATCGCTATTTCTTGACTGGCTGATTGACAGAAGAACATTTATTGCAAGTCCATGGGGTGAGCACCATCGGTCCTACTTTTAGAGAGAAGGAAAGGCAAGTTCAGAGAGATCAAGTACGCTTCTAAGTTCACACAGCCAGTAAGTGGAAGAGCGGGCATTTGGTGCCAACACTGTATTCCCCCACCCCACCACCATGCTGCCTCTCCATCCTTTTCCTGACGCCCGGCCATCTTGGCAGTTCAGATTTTAGCTTTTGCCAGCTGTGGTATCTTGGCCACATGCCTTTCTTGGCCCTGAGTCCTGAAAACAGATTGTTATGGACTGAATGTATGTATTCTCCTTAATTCATATGTTGAGGTACTAACCCCCAATGTGATGGTGGTTAAGATGAAGACTTTGGGAGGTTAGGGAGTAATGGGGTCCTGAGAGTGGGACCCCCATGCTAGGATTTGTGCCCCAATGAAGAGGGAATACCAGAGAGCGTGCTGAGGAGAGAACACCATGAGAAGCTGGCTGTCTATAAGCCAGGAGGGCCCTTACTAGGAACTGAATTGGTGGGAGCCTTGATCTTGGACTTACAGCCTCCAAAACTGAGAATTTCTGTTGTTTAAGCCATCTGGTCTGTTTTTTAAATTTTTAACTATTTATTTTTTTTAGATGGAGTCTTGCTCGGTCATCCAGGCTGAAATGCAGTGGCACAATCTCGGCTCACTACACATCCGCCTTTCTGGTTCAAGTGATTCTTCTGTCTCAGCCTCCTGAGTAGCTGGGACTATAGGTGCATGCCACCACACCCAGCTAATTGTTGTATTTTTAGTAGAGATGAGGTTTCACCATGTTGGCTGGCCTGTTCTTGAACTCCTGACCTCAAGGGATCTGCCCACCTCAGCCTCCTAGAGAGCTGAGATTACAGGCGTAAGCCATGGCGCCCGGCTCCAGTCTATGGTATTTTGTTATGGCAGCCTGAGCAGACTGTGAGATCATTTCAGTTTTATTAGATGACCTTGGTTACTCACTTTACTCATTTTTGGACTGATTCAGGGTTAAGCTGTGAAAGTATAAAGGAAAATACAAGAGAAAAATCAGCTCAAGAGGGAGAAGACAACTCTTTATGACACAAAGGAAGCTGGACGGGCGGGCTACTGTTAGAAGGCTGAGGTCTGTGACATGCTAAGCAGCTGCTGTCAATCCACCTGGAATGAGTCAGAATGTGTGTGCATGTGCGTGCGTGCATGTGTGTGTGTGTAGAACCACAGCTTCCTGCTACTCCTAACATTATGCTAACAGGAACCCTCATTGAGAGATGTCTTCGATCGTACCACACAGGAGATGAATGAATCAACTTGTATTGAGTAGATGAGGAGGAGAAAGAGGTGGAAAGCAAATTAACATAGCACAAAGACATTGATTTTTTTTTAAGTCCATAAAAGTATCTCCTTTAAAGGTGACTTTCTTGATCTGAGCCTTCAACAATTTTAGAAGAAGCAATCCATCCTCTAAGATGCTCCCACGATTCGGGAGTCTCTTAAGACCCCAGGAGTAAATTCCTTAACAGGGATCCTTTAGAGCTCAGGCTCCAGGAATATGAAAGGTATTTTAAGAAATAAGGTGCAGCCAGGCACTGTGGCTCATGCCTGTAATCCCAGCACTTTGGGAGGC
>NW_012115066.1:1563036-1593573 GCF_000951035.1 Colobus angolensis palliatus | reverse complement strand
AACATGGTGAAACCCCGTTTCTACTAAAAATACAAAAAATTATCTGGGCGTGGTGGCGGGCGCCTGTAGTCCCAGCTACTCGGGAGGCTGAGGCAAAATGGCATGAACCTGGGAGGCAGAGCTTGCAATGAGTGGAGATCATGCCACTGCACTGCAGCCCCTAGGCAACAGAGCAAGACTCTGTCTCCAAAAAAAAAAATAAAAGATAAAATTAAAAAAAGAAATAAGGTGCTGTGCCTGTGGATACATTTTTCCTCCAAATGTGTAAACAGACGCTTTCATTCCAGATAAGCCCATAAATGTTGATGTTGATCACAAACCCAAATGAGGTATTCAGACAAAGCCATAAAGCCTCTGGATCCAATTTGCACATCAGGAGAATATACTGCAAGGTACCTGGAGGCTCTAAGCAGGTGCCAGGAAGTAGTCTTGCAAATAGATGGAAGTCCAGTGCTAGGTGTGTGCCAAGAGCTGTCAGGTGAGAGTGAAGAAGCCTGGCTCTAGAAGCATAACTACCCTGCTTCATGCAGAGGCAGGAGTGGGACAGGGTGGGAAGCAAGCCAGGCACGGAACTGAGCTGGAAGGTCCACAGTGGCTCTTGGCTCTCAGGATGTTGGTCCTGCTGGCTGACACAGAAAGATATCCTCAGCATGCTGCTTGGTGAAGACAGCACATTAGTGGACAGCATATCTTTTACGAGAGCAGGATGCCATTTATGTTGATGAGAAAGTGTGTGTGTGTGTGTGTGTGTGTATGTATGTATTTCTATCCATTCATAAAGAAGGTATAGAGGGTTATACAGCAAAATGTTAATAATGGCTACTATCATTGGATGGATAAATTACACGCAATGTGAAGGGGGTATTTTTCTATATTTTCTGAGTTAACGATCTTGTATTGAATTAATACCTCTCCTTTCGATCTCAGGTCCTCAGTCATCTGCTCCTCAGAAAAGCCTTTGATGACCTTCATGATTATGACAGTTCCCCTTATTCATGTTCACCTAAATCTAGTTCTCTCTCTTTCATCATAGCACATGCTACAGTTATACATTTACTACAATCTTTTGTTTGTTTGGTATTTTTTAGAGACAAGGTCTCTCTCCGTTGTCCAGGCTGGGGTGCAGCAGTACAATCATAGCTCACTGCAGCCTTGAACTTCTGGGAGGAAGCAATCCTCTTGCCTCAGCCTCCTGAGTAGCTGGGACTACAGGTGTGTGCCATGACACCCAGTTAATTTTTTTTGGTTGCTTTTTTTAAGAGATGGGGTCTTGCTATGTTGCCCAGGCTGGTCTTGAACAGCTGGCCTCAAGCCATTCTCCTGCTTAGCTTCTCAAAACATTGGGATTACAGGCATGAGCCACTGTACTTGGTCTACAGTTTTTTATTCAGTGTGTGCCTCCCTCAGGAAACTTGGTATTCCATAAGAACAGGAACCATGGTGGGTATAGTTTCGTTTTGTTTTGGTGGACAACTTTGTTTCCAGTACCTAATAATAATAATGATGAAAGTAACAGTAATGAGATCAACAGCAGAGCAGCAGGAGCAGAAATGGAGGCAGTGAAGCTAACATTTGCTTAGTACCTGCTAGGTACCAGACTCCAAGGACTTCGTTATGAGGTCAGTATGGTCAACATCCCCATTTTCCTGAAGGGGAAACCACAGCCCAGAAAGTGTGACATGTGTAACCATCATAACCTCACACAGCTATCAAGGGTGGGAGCCAGGATCTGAACCCGGGCAGCTGGACTCTCAAATCCATGCTTGCAACTGTGATGCTACACTGCCCTTTTACCCAGCACTTAACTTCCCACACAGCAGCACCTCATAAATATGTATTAAATAAAAGATTGATCACACATTCCTTTTTACAATCCTGAAAAAGTCATCTCCATGTTTGGATGAGGAGAAATACAAAATCACTCCTCTGGGAATGAGGCAGCAGAATGAAAGAGGTCGTTCTGAAAACGCAGAGTTTTCTGGAAAGAAGTGTTCTTTTTCAGACAGCAGTGCTTGACTCTGAAGAAAATGCCCCACACATGGTTCACACAAGTCCTCATGTTTTTAATTTTCCCGAATGCAGAAGGGCACAGTGAATGATGGGGTTCAATGGCATTCTCTTCAGACATTCTACAGCTGGGACTCTGGGCTCAAGTTTCTATAACTTGATAAAGTCAAGAGTTCTGGTTCCTTTTAAAGTGACCAATGAAAGAGAAGCAGTCTCTCATGTGAAACCTTCCCAAGCTCACAGTAAGAGAGCCAGGCCCTAGAGAATGGATGGGGAGCTACCACCAGGGTTAAGATATGCCAAGAGCCTTGTATGCTGCATGAGGGATTTGGGTAAAATCATGTAGGCATGGGGGATTATTGATCCCCCCCTCAAAAAAGCAGGCAGAAGTGGTTATATTTGCATGGACTTAGCAGAACATGACTGTCTGTAGAGCTGAAGAGCCCCACGTGCATTGTTAGCTAGAAATATTTAACGGATTAGGACTGCGTGTACTGGCAGACAGACCTGATTTAAGTTTTTCACATGATATGAATTCTCCAGGGTAAAACCAAACACACTGGCATCATTCCAGGTTAAAGCAGGAGATAAAACTGGAAGAATTCAGACTGCTCCATTCATTTCAAACCCAGAAAGCGAGGCTCTCCTTATAGCTTATTGTTTCAGGATTAGCGTATGTAATGTTAATGCCACACTGAATACCGATGAGATGGGGCCTCACTTCATTAAGCATTTGATATGGTTAAACTGCTACCCCATTTCAAAGCCTACAGAAATCATTGCACACTGACAACTTGTCCTACAAACAGAATGCAAAAGCGTGACTTCACTGGCTGCAGATGAGCCTTCTTTCTCTCTCACCTTCTAGTCATTTTCAAATGTGGAGGAAAAAAATGTACTTTTTCCAACTCCCTTGTGTCTTAGTGTAAGAAAAGGACACATTTTCTACCATTTCCACCATTTTCTGGCTCATGCCAAAGATATTAAATAACTCAGTAAAGCCAGATGTATCCTATTCTTGCCAGAGCTCAGAAACAGACCCAGCTACTAGGCAGCTGTGAAATAGAGCAGCAATCTGTCAGGATTTAATTAGGCCAGCTTTTTGGATGGGGTATGGATTCTTTTTGTCTTTTGGGGTGGGCATTTTGGCAGAAAGTTGGGATGGGCTGACTATGGCTTAGTATGTCCTTGAATCAGGTGATGCTTGACTGATGGGAGGTGGAAGGGAGTAACTTCCCTTTCTTTACGTGCAGATGCTAAACACAAGTAAATATAGACCCGGAGGTACCTGAATTTTATGCACATATGGGGAATTAACAGCAGCATGTCTCCGGCTCTCCTGTCTTTCCTGCTTCAATGCTGAATTCACCATGTCACCGCTGGGTCAAGTGTCTTGGGTGACTGAGGAGGGGAGCCACAGAGGGATTTAGAATACATTTTTCCTTAAACAGTGACACAAAGTCAGGCCATAAACATTATACACAGGCACCAGTCTGATGCATCGAGGGGCTGTTTTGCAGCCCTTTATAATCTGGCTTTTAGAATTATGAGTCCTTTTCTCCCTGTTTTAAAATGTTCAATTCCTATTCAGCTGTCCTTTCTGTACTCTGAGCCTTAATCATGAAAAGCTACTTGAATGTTCAAAAGGAATTAAGACAGTGGGACTTCAGGGGCCAGCAACAGAGAATCAGTTGGAACAACATAAATGGCCAACAACAGGGGATGAGCTGGAGCCCGCACAATGTTATAAACAGTGGTGAGATGTGATTGGAATGGTGGTGTTCACAGTGTGCTTCTGGTCCACAAGACATAGGTTTTCATGGACTTACGTGCAATGCCAATGACCCTTTTTAGTACGATGCTTCTAGAAAAATGCAAAACTTTCCCTGCTGGCTCAACATCTTCCTCATCCTACTACTATCCATCCTAAATACTCCTACTGTTACTACTAATGATGGTAATGATGATGATGAAGATGATGACAGCAGCCGTGGCTAATACCAAGGGCTTTCTAGAAGCCGATGTCTTTATGAAATGTTCTAAACGGATTACCAACCTCATTTCCTCTTTTAAAAAGCTCTATAACAGAAGTATGGTCATCACTCCCACTTTGCACATGGTAAGACTGAGGTACAGAGAGGTTTAGGAACTTTCCCAAAGCTGATAGGAAGAAATGCAGGCCCAGTGATGAGCTGTCTGACTCCAGAGCCCATTCTGTTAATCATTTTAGACTACTGCCTTCTCCGCCTAATTGTCAGATCTGAATAGCCAGGGACCATGTCTGTCTTAGTATCACTGTATTGTTGTAAATAAAATCATGCTTGGCACATAGCAAATCTCCACAAATCTAGTCTTGTGGAGTGAATGAATGAGTAAAGGAGGACAGAGTTTTAGAGAACTGGGGGTCCCTGAACGTAGCTTATTTTTTCAAACAGGACAAAGCTGCTGTCTTCATTGTGTCCTTACTGGTAGGGGTATGGTTGAGTCTTGAGACAAGTGGATTCACACTGTGTTTCTGGCACAGGTTGTGAATCACAGTTGGGCAACCATGAACCCATGGAGAAGAGGACTGTAATTACCAAGACTCCAAGTCCTGGGAGTGAACCATATACCCCGTGGTGGCATCAGGCTTGCCAACAGATATCGCCACACAGGAAACCTGAGATAGGACCTGGAGGATACGGTGGTCACTAGGTGGTTGATAAATGTTCCTGAATTTCTGTCCTTCCAGATACACAATAGGATTAGACTTCCCTGTCCCCTCAGAAGTTCACATCTGTCTAGGTGATGTGCTTTGGCCAGTGAAATGTGAGTGGTCTAGCTCCCTGGGTGACTAAGATGAGAGAAGCCTGCCCTACTAATCCATCATGGACCTGCAAAGCAAGTGGGAAACAAACCTCTATCGTTTGAAACTGCTGAGACTTGGGTCTGTAAGTTACCAAAGCACCACCTAGCATATACCAACTAATACAGGGACCTAAGGTACACAGACAAAACATCTGGGCAAAGCAACAAACCATGCACATATGAAACAACAGGGGGAAAGGAACTGTAATATGTAAGCAGCTAAACATCAGATGTGATACTAAGGACTTTACGTAATAATAATCTCATGTGTTATCTCACCTCTCCACGTCCCCATTTGTAAACTGGGAATAATGACAGTATTCCCAGTTTATAAATTCTTATTTGGTAAGTGAGAACATTGAGAAGTAAAACAACATTCCCAAGACGTCTCAGCTAGTAAGTGGCAGAGCTAAGATCTGAATCCAAATCTGTCAGACCTCCAAAGCCTCAAGGCCTTTCCACTACACTCAGTGGCTTTTCAGGACAAGGAAATTTACTCAAAGCTGCATGAGACCAGTGCTGGCTATAGCCCCAAGGGCTGCTAAGGCAACGCATAAAACAATGAGGAGGGTAAAGGTGTCAGGGCGAATTTTTGAAAGAAGTGGGTTTCATTTCAAATCAATTATTAAAACTAAGTGCTGCTCTTAACAGGAGAGCTGGGAGGGGCATGTGACAATGCCTAGCACACAGAGGCAGGAGGCACAAAGGTAGATGAGGAATAAGGTGACTGGCTGGACAGAAAAGATGCAAAGCACACATCTCAGCGTGCAAAGATTTAAATAACAGCCTGGGGTGTTTCGATCTTCTAACTGTAGCGGGCTCCTTAGCAGGGGTGGGAAGTTATGAAAGCCGTGTTTACGTAAAATTGTTCTGGCGACTGTATGTGGGATGAGCTACAGCAGAAAGAGGGAGAGAGACTCAGGGTGGCCAGATAAGCTATTCTGGTGGCCAGACAAAAGGAAAGTAGGCCTGAATTAGGAGAGAAGCTGTGGAAAGGAAAAGGCAGGAAAGTAATAATCACCTTCATGAATTGAGCTCTCACTAGTTGCCACATTTTGGGCTAAGCAATTTGCACACATTGGCTCACAGAACGTTCCCCACACACTTGAGGATGCAGCACTACCCCCCTTTTACAAATGAGGAAACAGGCTCGGAGAGATTCTGTAACTCTCCCACAATGACGTAGCAAATATAATATTAACAGCTAACATATGATAGGTGCTAAAGGCACATCCTAGGTCTTATTTAATGTTACAACACAGGCACTACTGTTATTCCCATTCTCGGAAGAGAAAATGGAGGCTCAGAGAAGCGAAGTAACTTCCCCTGAGTGGCACCCAGCTAGTAAGTAGCAAGGTTCAGATCTGAACTCCGTTGAGTTTGGCTCCAAAGTCCATGCTCTGAATTGTTATAGTCACTAGCATGTGCATTTGGCCCCTGAGGCTTTGGCTGGTTTGGCCTGGGAGCAAGTTGGCAGGATCTCATCTCAGGAAAGAAGTCTCCACCATTCACCCTAAAAGGTGCCAGGGAGACAACTCCGGTAACACATTCTATGCCCTGGACCTAATCCAGGCTACCTAGGAGTGTGAGAGAAAAGAGAATGAATTCTTATGCTGCACATATGCCAGATATGTGCATGTGGCTTTGCTTTGAAGAGCAGGGCAGCATTATAACTTACCCCACAAAGCGGCCTTGTGATGCTTTGTGTGTGACCCAAACCCATTTAGATGGCACCTCTGCCTTCTCCTCTAGTTTGTGGTAGACCAAAATGCTCAGAATTGGATTTTTCAATAAACCACTCATCCTGCAGTTACCTGCAGAGAAAAAAGTCAGGTCACAGGCTTCTGAAATGTTCTCACAGCCTCTGTGCTTCCATCATTAAGGTGGACCCAAGATTGGGAGACAAGCAGGGGTGCAGTGGTCTTTTGCATGCCCAGACCATCTGTTGCGAGGCTAGAGATGCTTGAAAGAGGTTTTTGCTTGACGGCTCACTTTTAAAGTGCAAAGTGCTGTCACAGACCAATTGTTCCTACCAGCGCATTCCTGAAATTCCACTTTTATTTCTATCAAAGTAACATGTGCACACAATTTAAAGAGTCAAATAGTTGTAAGAGGCTTGATAAAAGCGATTGCATTCTTTGACCCTCATCTTCCAGAAGCAGTCATTTTCTACTATTTTGGTTAAGTCTTTTGATAGCTTACTGCCATATCTCTAAATAGCATGCTTGTATGCTACTTTATGATTCTTTAGTTTTAGGAATTATCCATTGTCTTCCCTCTCTGAAAGGTGAGGATTTAGCTCTAGTTTATTACCTTCTCTGCCACTGCCACACACATGCCCATTTTCAAGCCTCTTAGTTAGACAGTAATTATAGATAATCAGTGTTTTTGTTATCTTGATCAAGAAAATGCTACAGATGAAAAACACAGGTATACTATGATTTGAACATCTTTCTTTCCCCTCCCCATTTGTTTAGCATTCCATATATTTCTCAATAATCCACACACAACGTCTTTCCCAGATTCATAAATCTCTTCTCAACAAATTCAAATACATTAAGTACTCTATCAATTTCTTCTTCTGTGTGTGTGTGTGTGTGTGTGTGTAGAAAGGGTCTTGCTCTGTCACCTAGGCTACAGTGCAGTAGCGTGCTCATAGCTCACCACAGTCTCAAACTCCTGGGCTCGAGCAATCCTCCCATATCAGCTTCTGGAGTAGCTGGGATTGGAGGTGAGCACACCATGCCCAGCTATAATAATTTTTAATTTTTCTGTAGATATGGGGTCTCACTATGTTGTTCAGGCTGGTCTTGAATTCCTGGCTTCAAGTGATTCTCTTTCCTCAGCCTCCCAAAGTGTTGGGATTACAGGCATGAGTGAGCCACCAAGCTTGGTCTATCAATTTCTTCCTATAGAAATCTCTCCCCACACCTTCGGATCCACTCCAGTCTGGACAAAGGGTTCCCAGCTGCCACCCTGTGATGGCCCTTCAGTGTCATTCCAGAGGCTCCTTTTCACTCTCTAAGGTTGGATCCCCAATTTCCCATATCCTATGTCCTTCTTTTTCTTGGTTTACTCCCTTGGTTTTGGTAGACCATATTTATTAGTAGCTTCCTGAAAGGGCTGTATGAAAGTAACTTTTTAATCATTTCTGAAAATGTCTTTATGGTACAGAATTTGAGTTGAAACAATTTGTTTCAGAACTGTCTTCTCACGTCCAATGTTATTAAGAAGACTGACACCATTTTGATTCTTGAATCTTTGTAAAAAACTTACTTTTATTTATGTATTTATTTTTGTAATGCCTTCTCTAGAAACTTGTAGGATCTTCTTTTTGCCCAATGTTCTGAAATTTCACAATGATGTGCTTGGTGTGGTTTACTGTCGTTCACCAATCTGAGCATCAGGTGGGCTCTTTTCTGTCTGAAAACCACTGTTCTTTGGTTCAGGGAGCATTTTCTTCAATTTCTCACATTTTTCTCTTCTCTCTAGAATTCCTATGATTTGGATGTGTATCTCCTAACCCACTCTTCAGTTTTTCTCATTTTCTATTTCTTTGTGTTTTTCTACCTTCTGGTATATACCTTCAATTTTCTGGGATATACCTTCAAATTTATGACCTAACTTTTTCCATTACCATGTTTTTTTAGAGACAAGGTCTCACTCTGTTGCCCAGGCTGGAATGCAGTGGTGCAATCATAACTCATGGCAGCCTTTAACTCCTGGGATCAAGCAATCTTCCCACCTCAGCCAACTGAGTGGGTTAGGTCTACAGGCATGCGCCACCACACCCAACTAATATATTTTTTAAATTGTTTGTGAAGATGGGGTCTCACTATGTTGCCCAGACTAGTCTTGATTTCCTGGCCTTAAGCAATCCCAACTTTTTCAAGTTAAATTTCTATGAGTCCTTTCCCGTTTAGTCCTTTAAAAGCAATGAGGCATCTTATTTTTATTTCGAGAATTCCATATCTTCAGTCATCTTTTAGGTTTTTCTGTTTTATTTTAAGTTTCCTTCTCTTGATATAGCCCGTTTTCCTTCCAGGTGATTTCCTCCTCTTTCTCCTCCTCCTCCCCTCCCCCTCCCCATAGATGTGTGAGTGTTCTGTCTTTCATATTCAAGGTTTCTGTCAAGTGTCAAATGTCTGGTGATCCTTGGCTGACATTTTTAAACGTGGGACACTAAAAAGCTCTTGGTTGTGGGCTTCATCATTAGATGATTCAGTTGGGCCATTTCATTGACATCTAATCTCTTAAACTGGTGAGTTTTCCCAAAGAAGACTTTTATAAACTCCTGCTTAGAAGGAATATGAGCCTGGCTGGCTGTGGTCTAGGACCTAACTTGAGGAAAAGAGCTAGTAGTTTCAGTGTTCATTATGTTGACTTGTGCTAAATCCCTGTTTTCAGAAACAGATCGCCATTCTCAGTTGTGCTTCATATCTGGTATTCCAGAGACCTGCTCTACCCTCACCAGAGAGTAAGCTCCAGTCTTCTGACTGGGTGTGAGAGGGGCAGTCACCAGGCTGTGCAGCATAGGGAAGGAATATGAAAGTGTGATAGCTTCCTAATGAATTTCAACTAATCTTCCCATTTTTAGCCCCACCATCTCTTTTGTTTCCAGAGTTATCTCAACTTGCCAATTCCCAGGCCTTCTGGAAGTAAATCTGGTTGCCTCTTGGTTCTCCTGAGTGCCAGCTTAGAATTCCATTTTCTGAGTTCACTAATCCAGTCATAGCTCACCCATTTGTTCTCCAGCTTCTTTTTTTTTTTTTTTTTTTTTTTGCTGTTTTTCCTCTCCTTTTCTTTGTCCCTGTGGATTTACCCTTAAAAAATCATTTTAGAGAAAGGTAACAGACGTAAACGTGAGAATTCAAGTTACCACTTTAAACTCTAAGTTTTGAAGGAAGGTAGTCGTATCATTTACTCCCCTCAACTATCGAAGGCACCTGGACTTCCCAGGTAAGTGATACTAATGGAATTTTGTGTGCCCTGTGCTATGGTGACCAATCTCTTCTCGGTGCAGTGCATTTCTCAATGTAGAAAGCACGCTGGGTCAATAGTAAGAAAATAGGGGTTAATTCTAGCTCTGATTCCTACTCATTGTTATCCTTGGTCTCATTTGTAGTCTCAGGATAAAAACCACCAACCTATGTACTTTCAGGGTTCTTAGTAGGATCAAACAGGATAATGACTGTGAAAGCACTTCAAAAAGCACAAAGTACTACAGAAACACAAGGCTTTGCTATTACTTAAAAACCTCACTTTCATCTCTTGAAATTCAATCTAACGTTATCTTGGCCTGTCTTCAGGAGACAGAGGCTTGTCTCCAGTAATCATACAAATCATCCTTGTGGCATTCAAAAGAAATGTCCTGTAGTCAGTCACACAGATATATGACTTGACATAGGGTTTCTCACCCTACCAACACTGTCCTTGTTGCCAAAACCAGCCAGTACCACAGCATCTAAAACAAATACACCCAGAATCCAAGATTTTATTGCTGAGAAGGGATGAGTGAGATAAAACTCTTTTTGGGGAGTCCATTTCACAATGTGTCTGCTTCTCAGCTGAGCTGTATGTCCACCTTGACTAAAGTTAGAAATATGGAAAAAAGAGTTGTTAATATATCCAAACAGTGGATCTCTTATAGCCACTGAAAAAGAATGGGGTGGCAGTGCTATTTGTAGTGCCATGAAAGATGTTTTGTAGGATTCCATTCCTATAATAAAACAACATAACCCTATATATGTGTAGGTATTTATGTACACATCTATATATTTGTATTATATAGGCACATAGATACATGACATGCATATATAGAAAAGTATGGCTGCATTTTCACCAAATCATGCTGATCACTTCTGGGGAACTGAAAAAAACTTTTGCTTTTTACTTTATACAGTTCTAAGCAGTTTGATCTTTCTCATAATATGCATAGGTTATTTCTGATCATAAAAAAGGAAAGACTAAATGTAAATTAAAAGAGTAAAAAAAACCCCAGAATCTGAGAAAAGAAGTAAAGGTAATAAGAAGCCAAGGCAAGATGGATATAGGAGAAGAGGCTAAGAAAGGGGCCCGAATTGGCAGGAGTTGGGGGCAGGTCACACACCTCTGCTAGAGACATGCAAGCAAGTGTATCTCCTCCCAGCTGGTAACCACAAATGGATCCCCGTGGGCCATGGCAACCACCTGCACATTTATGCAAGCTCCACTATCAACTTAAGGGGAGGAAGAACTCATTTTTTAAAAACTGTGTAATTTCCATATAGCAAAATGCACACATCTTCAGTATACAGGCTATGACTTCTGAAAAATGTACATGCCCATGTAACCCACAGGGGGACTCATTTAAAAAAAATCTCACAGCTATACGCAAGTGCATGGATCTGTAGGAGAAGAGCTCACTCAGCCCATCAATCACAGGAATAGGTGGTGAGTATGGGATTCACACCCTATCCATCTCACTAATTCTGAATCAGGACCTGCCTGGTAGTGCTATCTAGTCTTCTGCCTGCATTTCCCAGAGATCTCCTGATTCTGTACCCTCCTAATTTGGGTTTCTCCTAGCTCAGTAACTCACATGTCTCTTGGCAATGAACATGGTAACCCTAGACCACACATGCAATCAGTCTGGCCAGAATTTACTGGCCTGAAAAGACTTTTGGATGTGGACCAACTCTCTCAAAAATGCCAGATACCACTGTCAATTTCCCCTTTCAAAATGGGAGCTGTTAGCTCCTGTGACTCACTGCAAGAGGAGACTATTTTACAGGCATTGCCAGTAACTGCATATACTGTAGTTTCTCTGGGCTGGCATAATAATCATGATAGCTCACATTTATTGAGTGTTTACTACATGTCAAGCATTATATTCTAAGTACTTTACATGACTGATCTGCACACCACCACCATGGGATAGGTACCACCATTATTTCCACTTCATAGAAGGGGAACTCAGGCACAGAGATGTGAGTAACTTGTTTGAGGTCACAGAATTAAAAAGTGATAGTGTGAGGAATGGGAACCCAGGCAGTTGGTGACTCCAGGGTCTGTTTTTATCTGCAAGGCTATACTATACATTCTCTCATTCAGGGAAGGATGGCCAGACCAGGGTTTTAAAGTGTCACCTCCTGTCTCCCTGGCTAGAGTTTTCTTTGCCTCTGTGGCCTCTGTCTAATATATAAAAATGTCAAGTCCATTTTTCTTCTAAAAAGAGGTAAATATACAGTCATCTCCAGGTATTGCTAGGGTCACAAAGGGGTCTCTTAGCTCTGTCTAGACACACGGCCAACAGAGCATAATGCATAACGGTGTTTTATAGCCAGAGGTTTTTATCTTGTTTCTTCTCTGAGGAGTTGGCTGATAAATCAGGCTTCACCGGTAGAGAAGAATGTGTGTTTTCAAGGGTGACTTTCAGAAGCAGAGTGAAGGGCAAGCAATAACGTGTTAAAGAAAGACATCCTTCAGAACCAGTAGCAATCTCACCTCGAGAGGCCAATTAATCCATGTGAGGGAATAATGAACTCGACAGTGAGGGAGCCCAGGTACAGGCTGTCTATCTCCCCACTTTTCAATGACGGACACTGGAGCACTCTTTCCAGCTCTCATTTATCAGTCTCCGTGGTGAACACAAGCCATCTTGTGCCACTGCATTCCTCAAACTGCACTTACTGTCTAGAGGCACATGGTGATCGTGACAGGGAAGACCAGCCCAAGTTCATCTGAATAGCTGTGGTTCCTACACCCTAAATTCTCAGCATCTAAAGATTTTTACCTTTTATACATCCCCTTTGTCTCCTTCTAAAAGTACTATTTGATCTTTTCATTGCTTTAAAGCTACTGGTGCTCTGAGACTTGGGCCATCTCATTTGAGATAGCTGGAAACACCCTAGGGAGAACAAAGGTGAAAGATTTGGGCAAAGGTCAGTAAAACGTTCTGCCCAACCACAGACAGCTTTGGTTATGTCTCTCCAACATCATGGGCTGGAATGAACGAGGAATGGTTCTATAATTCTAGTGCAGACTTCCAGTTCTAGTAATATGGTGAGCTATATATGCAAACCATCTCCCCCACTGGGGAAAAAAACCTAATTCTAGAGTAAAATATATTTTTTAAGATTCTTAATATTATCAAAAAAGTAATAAAAAGCAAAAGGTAAGCATCCGGAAAATTGAGGCAACTTTTCTTCGAAGGGCAATAGTGAGCTGGACCAACTCGAGTTTCTGTTTTGCCAAAGATTGAGAGGACCAATAAGTCAAGATCGAGGGCCAAAGTGGAGAGTCTAAAGGAGACCCGCTGTTATGCTTAGGCTCTAAAGTGCTAATTTTTAAGGTGAAGATGAACCAGAAATAAACCTTCTCCAGATCAAGGGACTGTGGAGAAGGCTGTCTTTGCAACAAATTCAACAAGGGAGATGTGGAAGAATTTATTCACCGTGGGTGGCCTTCTCATGGATTGTATACCTTGGGTTTGCATTACTCAGATGGTCCAGGGAGCCTCATAAACTTGGTTTGAAATGGTCCTGAACTGGTAGTACTTCTAGGCACCTAGCAGAAGCCAATCTAAATCTTTCTGGAGAAAGTAATTTTTTATCACAGTCCTCAATGAATTTCCAAAAATAATTTTTCAAAGACAATGAATAATATACAGCCAAAAATACTAAGTACTGGAGGATCCAAGATACCATGAATAGACCAGTAAAAATAGCAGATAACAGAAATAGACATGTAAAGACTTCAGATATTAAAATTATCAGATCTAATCATAAACACATTACTAAATTTCATGAACATATTAGTAAATTATTAAGAAATAAAAGCAAAGCTTGAATATGTCCATCTGCAGGGAAGAGCAAACTATTAAGAAATGATGGAAGACCAGATGCAGCGGCTCACGCTTGCAATCCCGGCACTTTGGGAGGCCAACGTGGGTGGATCGCTGGGGTCGGGAGTTTGAGACCAGACTGACCAACACGGAGAAACCCCATCTCTACTAAAAATACAAAATTAGCTGGGTGTGGTGGTGCATGCCTGTAATCGCAGCTACTCGGGAGGCTGAGGCAGGTGAATCACTTGAACCCAGGAGGTGGCGGTTGTGGTGAGCCAAGATGTGCCACTGCACTCGAGCCTGGGCAACAAGAGCGAAACTCCATCTTGAAAAAAAAAAAAAGATGAAATATATATAGAAAAAGAACCAAACAGAACATCTAGAAGTGAAAAATACTGTAGCTAAAATTAAAAACTCAACGGATGCATTTAACAGTAGATTAGACACAGATGAAAAAAGAATAAATGAACCAAAAGACAGCTCAAGAAGAACTATTCAGAACGCAGCAGAAAGAGACACACAGATAGAAAATATGGACAAGAGGTTAACAGATATGGAATGAGGTGATCTAAAGGAAATTCAAATTATGGTGCAGAATCACCTTTGGAGCTTATTAAAATATGGATTCTGGGGCCCTAATACCATTGGTTTGATTATTCATACTAGGTCAAGTCCCAGGAATATGCAATATTAGCAGGTGTGGTGTCCATCTATATATATATATATTTTTTTTTTTTTTTTGAGATGGAATCATGCTCTGTCGCCCAGGCTGGAGTGCAGTGGTGCAATCTCGGCTCACTGAAAGCTCTGCCTCCCGGGTTCACACCATTCTTCTGCCTCAGTCTCCCGAGTAGCTGGGACTACAAGTGCCTGCCACCATGCCCGGCTAATTTTTTTGTATTTTTAGTAGAGACGGGGTTTCACCATGTTAGCCAGGATGGTCTCGGTCTCCTGACCTTGTGATCCTCCCGCCTCGGCCTCCCAAAGTGCTGGGATTACAGGCGTGAGCCACTGCAACCGGCCCATCTATACTTTGAGAAGTATTAGAGTAGTGACATCTAGGTAGCAAAGTACAGAAGTTAATTGTTTCTTCTTGTCCAAACTAGATTAAGTTTTTCGCCCGTCACTGACTGCACCCTTTTCATCCAGAATAGCTGGACAGAATGTGCACTATTTCTCCATGTATTACGGTCAACATGTTTTACTTTAATCCAAAAGAGGTTTAGATAGGAAAATCAAAACATATTTTGAAAACCAATATTTCTAACTTTCCAAAGCAAAAAAATCTTTTACAAAGCAAGTAATTACCCCCTAGTTCTGCTTTGAATAGGTTTAAATTTATTACCTTTGCTTAAATTAAGGTTTATAAAAGTACCTGCTGCTTTTCTTTCATTCACACCAGCTTGTGAAAAGTGTCTCCCAAAAGTTAACTAGCACTGTGTGTCTGCGGCTAGATCACTTAAGCTCTCGGGGTCTCTCACCTTCCCACAATCCCACCATCTACATCCCACCATCTACAGTGCCTGGGACACAGTAAGTACTCAAAAACTAGAAGCCATTATTCATAGACGATAAATTCAATTTTGTATTGTGGTCCCAACTGTATAGGCCCCCTTCTTGTTTCCTCATCTCTTTAAATTCCTTGTGCTTCTTCAAAGACAGCAACTTCTTGACACAACTGTCTTAGCTTGGCTCCTTGGTTTAATGCTTAATATCAGGCTCTGCACGTGTTTAACAAAAACCAAAAGCTTGCATTATTAAACTGAGATGCACAGCCCCCAGTCATTCCAGGAACGCCTTCCTAAAGACGCAGAAGACAACAGATGAAGGGGGATGGCGGTGGTTTGTCATCACGGTCTTCTCTGCAGAACAGTAGCATGCACTGTTAGGGGTCTGCAAGACCTTCAACAGGGAACTGAAGGCGAGTGGCAACATTCTACAGTCCCCACTCCAGGGGAAGTGAACAAGGGGCTTGTGGAACTTCAGATACCAAGAAGAGGAGCAAATCTCCGAGGCCTGCAAATGCTCTAATAAGCAGCCAACATTGCCAAGATTGGAGCCCACTCACTCCCTGTCTTCTTGAAGGGGAAATCGAATGAGGGGAGAAAAAGAAAGAGTTTGTTGAGATGATGCCAAAATGTTGAGCCAAGAGGACCAAATTCTGAAGGTCACTCAAAGGTACTGTACTTCTACCTATATTTCTCTACTTTCTATGTCTCTATAATACCTTTTTTTTTTTTTTTTTTTTTTTTTTTTTTGCCGGAGGTGAAGTAGGAGTGGTCTTCTTGCTCTGACAAACCTACATACCTCTTGGTGATAAGCATTATGTAGTTTCAAGTCTCATATATTCTATCTGGAAAGGACTGGATCACAAACAACTTCCCACCTGGACATAATTCCATCCCGGGGATCATTTCCAAGCAAGAGGAATGCAGAGTCACCTCCTGTTTAAAGCTGATCAATTTCTCTACCTTCGTTCTCCTCACTTCAATGATTTGTTACTGGCTACTTCCACCACTCCTGTCTAGATAAGCTCCTCTTTTCTTTTCTGTTATCTGCAGGCTCAGATCAGTGTCAAGGCCAGAGTCAGAGAGGGAGGGAAGGCACAATAAGATGCTTCTTAGCAGCTAAGGTCACTCAGTCTGACTTCTTATTTCTGATGCTTTGGGTCAATTGTGAGATAAGGATGTGCATATGTGTATTACAGAGAGAGAGAGAGAGAGAGACAGAGACAGAGACAGAAACAGAGAGAGAGAGAGAGAGAGAGGAGACGGTTGACAACTGACTTCCATCCTCTCATCCCCCACTCAGGGCCTTCAAACAATTTAATGACACATTTTCAAAATGTTATTCAACCATTAATAATTGAGGACCTTTTCAGAAACAATGTTGGGCTGCCTTCTCAGGAGAGAAGGAAAGTTATAATTAGAAATATGGCAGTGTATTCAAAGAGGCTACATTTAATTAGTCAATTTTAATTTAATTTAGGTAGGGTCTATATAAGACAGCTCATATCCAACTCACAGCAGGAGACGCCAGAGGCGTTTCAGAGGCTCCATGTGAAATCCTAGGGTGCTTGTTCCCAGGGGACGGTCTGGACTTTGGAGTCTGAAGGCCTAAACTTGAGCCCCTGCCCTCAGGAGCCTGTGGCCTTGGAAAAGACACTTCACCCGATGCTGTTTCCTCATCTGCAAAATGTGGATAATAAAGTGACCTACATTTGAAAGGCTGGATAAGAGGATTACTGGGAGGTGATTCTTATCCAGCACTTAATTAGCTCAGGGCTTAGGACACAGTAATTTGTAGAAAAACAGAACCAAAAGACAGAGAACAATAAGCAGGGGTAGTGAGGAAGGCTTATTTTTCACCTTAGTCCTGTAATTCTTAGAATTTTTTTTTTTTTTTTTTTTTTTTTTTTTACCACGTGTATGTATTACTTTTGTAATGAAAGCTAACCAGTTCTTTTAAAGACTAGCCAGAGTTTTGAAGAGGTGCCTGCAGCTAATGCATTTTACTGGGAGGGGTGAGCATCTGATGATTAAAAAGTTAACCTTGAGCCACAGAGGGGGACAAGAGTCTTCAATCTGTACCCGAGATCAGCTACCCAAGGCCACACTGAATTTCAGGAGGTAATATATCCGTAGCTGAGTTCCTGATCTGTTCTTTCTGCAATGTGTGCCTCTGCCCCATCTCTGTTACTGGTAGCTCCGTCCCTCCATTTCTTTAGGCCAAAAAAACCTTGGTGCCATCCTTGGCTATTATCTCACACTCTACATCAAATCCGCAATTCCAATGGTCTTCACTTTCCAAGTATGGCCCACACTGACCGTTCTTACCACCCCGTTTGGTACACACTGGCCCTGGCCACCATCCTCACCCCACCCCCAACTTCCACCTACTCTCCATTACAGCCAGAGTCTCCCAACTGCTTCCTCATGTCCACCACTGCCCTCTGCAGTCTATTCTCAACATGGCAGCCGGATAATCCTGTCAAAATATGAGCCACATGAGGGTATTCCTCCACTCAAAACTCTCCATGGGCTCCGTGTCACCCACAGTAGAGGCAAAAGTCCCTTCAATGCCTCATAAGACTTCACGCTCTGGCGCACACCTCCTCTCTTCAGCTGTCCCCAGCTCCCGCCACTCTCCTCGCAGGCCTCCTTGAGCACCCTCCTACTTATTTCTACATGTACAGTCCCTCTAGACTACAAGCCCATGAAGCCAGGGATTTGGGCTTATTGTGTTCACAGATGTACATTCAGTCTCTAGGACAGAGTCTGCCACAGGGCAGACACTCAACAAGTGTATGTGGAGGAAATGGCCCAACAGAAAAGTATTCTAAGAAACCCAGCATGGCAGTTGTGTCCTCTGTAACTTAGGTCCTCTGGGCCAGAAGCAGAAGGGAATGAAGAGGCAGACAAATCCTAGCTGAAGAAGAGCTGCTGAATTAGGGTGAAGAGACCTTCAACTAATGCTGAGGATGAGGAAAATGACAGTATACCGAGGTAGGTAGGACCCACCTGGAACCAGGATGCAGAACTGAATGTGGCACTTTGGGAAGGAAACTGACAGAGCAGCTACCCTGATCTGTGCACTGGGCTGGCCAGTTTACATATATTGTTTTTTGTTTGTTTTGATTATTTATTTTTTTGAGATGGGGTCTCGCTCTGTTGTCTAGGCTAGAGTGCAGTGGTGTGATCATGGCTTACTATAGCCTAGATCTGGGTTCAAGCGACCCTCCGACCTCAGCCTCCCAAGTAGCTAGGACCACAGGCAAGCACAGGCAACCATGTCAGGCTAATTTTTTATTTTTTGTAGAGATGGGGGGTCTCCCTATGTTGCCCAGGCTGGTATCGAACTCCTGGGCTCAAGCCATCCTCCTGCTTCAGCCTCCCAAAGTGCTGGAATTACAGGCATGAGCCACCGAGCTTGGCTACATCTGTTGTTTTATTCACTCCCTGCAATGGCCTAAAAAAGCAAGTATTATCCCATTTTACAGATGAGGAGGCTGCTCAGGTCTGTACAATTAGGGAACTGAAGAACTGGATTCAAATTCAGCTTCATTTGGTCCACTCCCCCAGTGGTTCCCACAACGTGTTTTAGTAGCAATGAACTTCTGAGCTGAGATGCCTGTTAAAAATACAGGTTTCTGGGCTCTACCTTTTCTTTTTTTTGTTGTTTTTTGGGTTTTTTTTTTTTGAGACAGAGTCTCACTCTGTTACCCAGGTGGAGTGCAGTGGCACAATCTTGGCTCACTACAACCACCATCTCCTGGGTTCAAGCGATTCTCCTACCTCAGCCTCCGAGGTAGCTGGGATTACAGGCACCTGCCACCACCCTCAGCTAATTTTTGTATTTTTAGTAGAGATGGGGTTTCACCATGTTAGTCAGGCTGTTCTCTAACTCCTGACCTCAAGTGATCCACCTGCCTCAGCCTCTTGAAGTGCTGGGATTACAGGCATGAGCCACCATGCCTGGCCTATCTAGGCTCTACCTTTTAATTCAGAATCTCCAGGGATGCAGACCAAGAATGTGTACTTAGTGAATACCCTGGGATTCCCATGTCAGCCAGAGCATTCTGTCTCCCTGCTTCATTGTTGTTCAAGTCAGAGAAAGGATTAAATTACAGAGACAGGCCCTGCTCTGTTGAGAATTCAATGCAGTTCACAATTAAGGAGGGCTTATGTTAGCAAAGGCAGACAGCCTGTACTCCAGGTAACAAGGCATGCTCTTACCTCTATGACCTCAAGAAACTTACAATCGTATCAGTGGACAAATCAAGGTAGGCAAGTGTCAGGAACACAAGTTCTCCAACATAAGTGATGGAAAAGCAGTATAAATTCCATGCTATGGATGTTCAAAGGCAGGAGGGATGGGAGGGTCTCGGGCGCAGAAGTGAAAATCAGCTCATGATTCATCAGGTAGGTAGTATTTGAGTCTTGAAGGATGGAAACAATTTTAGCAAGTGGAGATGGAGACAGGATATTTCCTGTGAAGGGAATTAGCACTGGTCAGTGGAAGGAGAGAAACTGCAAGATGTTTTTGGGTAATGATCAACAATCCAGTTTTGATGGGGCACAGGGGTAGGGTATTATGTCCACTGGAGTCAAATGCACAGCTCTGAATGATAGGGTGAGGAGCTTACTCTTAATCTAAAAGGTAGAAGGGGTGTTTGGAAGGGGTTTGAGTGGGGAGGTAACAAGACTGAGAAAAACAAATATGACACTGAGTGTAGGATGGATTTGGCATAAGAGGGAATGAGGAGGTGGGAAGACCAGTGGGCAGATGAACCATGGAGGTCAAAGAAGTGTGGCAGGTTCCAGGAGAGGACCCTCAGCAGTGGAAGGGAGAGGGACACTGGGAAACTGAAATCCTGGGGTGGAGAGGAGGTTGAAGAAACTCTCACTGGGAGGCCTGAATTATTCTCCATAGAGTTGGAAGCAAGGGTTTCTGCATGATGAGACTGAGGGACTGAGAACAAAGTGGTATAAAACAGTGGTAGCATCAAAAAACTGAAAATAGGGAAAAATGGTGGTGAGGAGGCAGGACTAACTTGCAGCTCCCACTGAGATGGACAGAATAGCATGTAGAAACTCACATCGTGAACTTTAGCTCCAGAAACCACCACAGGAACACACCAGGAAAGCCGCAAGATTTCACAGACTCTTTGAAGGAAGTGGCTTGCCACTGCAAACTCCCTGAGACAGCCAAAACAAAAACTCTAAATTAAGACAAAAGACATTATCTCTTAGGAGCTCCATGATGGTACTACCTATGGCCTGAGAAACCCAAATACTTATCTAGGCGACCTTAGCTTGTATCAGCTGATGCGCTCTTGAAAGTACCACCTCCTTGCTGGAGGCCAACCAACCGGGAGCACAAGCAGCATTTGTGAAAACCAGTGGAATATACAAAATTCCAACCAAGGACACAGTCCACTTCACTCCCCTGCTACCTCCACCACAGCAGGTGCTGGTACCCACAGCTGAGAGACCTGAAGCTGGATCACATCACAGGATTCTTTGACTCTTTGCAAACACTCCCTAGCACCAGCCTGCAGTCCCATAGCTCCACTGGGCGGCTAGACCCAGAAGAGCAATAACAATCACTGCAGTCTGGCTCTCAGGAAGCCCCATCCCTAGGCGAAGAGGGAGAACACCACATCAAGGCATCACCCTGTGGGACAAAAGAATCTGAACAGCAGCCCTTGAACTCCCAATCGTTCCTCTGACAGAGTCTACCCAAATGAGAAGGAACCAGAAAAAACAATTCTGGTAATATGACAAAGCAAGGGTTCTTTGACATCCACAAAAGATCACACTAGCTCATGAGCAATGGATCCAAATCAAGAAGAAATCACTGAACTGCCAGAAAAAGAGCTAAGAAGCTCAATTCTTTAGCTATTCATGGAGGCACCAGAGAAAGATGAAAACCAATTTAAAGAAATTTAAAAAGTAATATAGGATGTGAACGAAAAAAAGTCTCCTTAGAAGTAAATAGCATCAATGAAAAACAATTACAACTTCTGGAAACAAAAGACACACTCAGAGAAATGCAGAACAAACTGGAAAGTTTCAACAAGAGAATCAAACAAGTAGAGGAAAGAACTTCAGAGCTCAAAGAGAAGGCTTTCAAATTAACCCAATCTGACAAAGACAAAGAAAAAAGAATAAAAAAATTGAACAAAGCCCCCAGGAAGTCTGGGATTATCTTAAACCACCAAACCTAAGAATAATTGGTGTTCCTGAGTAAGAAGAGAAATCCAGAAGTTTGGAAAACTTATTTGAGGGAATAATTGAGGAAAACTTCCCTGGCCTTGCTAGAGACCTAGACATTGAAATAGAAGAAGCTCAAAGAACACCTGGGAAATTCATTCACAAAAAGATAATCACCTAGACATGTAGTCATCAGGTTATCTGAAGTCAAGATGAAGGAAATAATCTTAGCAGCTGTGAGGCAAAAGCATCAGGTAACCTATAAAGAAAGACCTATCAGATTAATGGCAGGTTTCTCAGCAGAAACCCTGCAAACTAGAAGGGAGTGGTCCTATCTTTAGCCCGATTGAACAAAATAATTATCAGTCAAGAATCTTGTACCCAGTGAAACTAAGCTTCATAAATGAAGGAAAGATAAAGTCTTTTTTTAGACAAAGAAATGCTCAGACAATTCACCACTACCAAGTCAGCACTTATAACAACTGCTAAAAGGAGTTCTAAATTTTGAAAAAAAGCCCTTGAAATACACCAAAATAGAACTTCCATAAAGCATAAATCCCACAGGGCCTATAAAATAATAACACAATGAAAAAAAAAAAAACCAAGGTATTCAAGCAACAACTAGTACAATGAACAGAATAGGACTTCACATCTCAATACTAACATTGAAAGTAAATGGCCTAAATACTCCACTTAAAAGAGACAGAATGGATAAGAATTCATCAACTAAGTATCTGCTGTCTTCAAGAGACTCACCTAACACATAAGGACTCACATAAACTTAAGGTAAAGGGGTGCAAAAACACAGTCCATGCAAATAGACAACAAAAGTGAGCAGAAGTAGCTACAGACAAAACAGACTTCAAAGCAACAAGTTAAAAAAGACAAAGAGGGACATTATATAATGATAAAAGGATTAGTCCAACAGGAAAATATCACAATTCTAAATATATATGTACTAACACTGGAGCTCCTAAGTTTATAAAGCAATTACTTCTAGACCTAAGAAATGAGATAGACAACAACATAATAATAGTGGGGGATTTCAATACTCCACTGACAGCACTAGACAGGTCAACACGGAAAGTCGGCAAAGAAACAATGGACTTAAACTATACCCTAAAGCAAATAAACTTAACAGATATGTACAGAACATTCTACCCAACAACTGCAGAATATACATTCTATTCATCAGTACATGGAACATTCTCCAAGATAGACTGTATGATAGGCCACAAAACAAGTCCAACAAATTTAAGAAAACTGAAAGTGGAATAACAATGGAAATTAACTCCAAAAGGAACCCTTAAAACCATGCAAATACATAGAAATTAAATAATCTGCTCCTGAACAATCTCTGGGTCAACAATGAAATCAAGATGGAAATTAAAATTCCTTGAACTGAACAATAATAGTGATACAACCTATCAAAAACTCTGGGATACAACAAAAGCAGTGCTAAGAGGAAAATTCATAGCATTAAATACCTACATTGAAAAGTCTGAAAGAGCACAAACAGACAATCTAAGGTCACACCTAAAGGAACTAGAGAAACGAGAACAAAGCAAACCCAAGCCCAGCAGCAGAAAAGAAAGAACAAAGATCAGAGCAGAACTAAATGAAATTGAAACAAAAAATTACAGAAGATAAATGGGACAAAAGGTGGTTCTTTGAAAAGATAAACAAAATCAATAGACCATTAATGAGATTAACCAAAAAAAGGAAAGACTAAATAGGCTTAATTAAGAATGAAATGGGAGATATTACAGGTGATACCACAGAAATACAAAAGACCATTCAAGGCTATCATGAACACCCTTATACACATAAAGTAGAAAAGCTGGAGGAGGTGGATAAATTTTTAGAAATATACAACCCTCCCAGATTAAACCAGGAAGAAATAGGAACTCTAAACAGACTAATAATAAGCAGCCCAATTAAAATGGTAATTAAAAAACTGCCAACCAAAAAAGTCCTGGAATGGACAGATTCACAGCTGAAATCTATCAGACATTCAAGGAAGAATTAGGACCAATCCCATTGAAACTATTACAAATGATAGAGAAAGAGGGGATCCTCCCTAAATCATTCTATGAAGCCAGTATCACTCTACCACCAAAATAGGAAAGGACATAACCAAAAAAGAAAATTACAGATCAATAGCCCTGATGAACACAGATGCAAAAATCCTCAACAAAATGGTAGCTAACAGAATCCAACAGCATATCAAAGAGATAATACACCATGATCAAGTGAGTTTCACACCAGGAATGCAGGGCTGGTTTAATATACGCAAGGCAATAAATGTGATACATCACATAACCAGAATCAAAAACAAAAATCACATGATCATCTCAACAGATGCAGAAAAAGCATTTGACAAAAATCCAGTATCCCCTTTTTATTTTTATTTTTATTTATTTATTTTATTTATTTTTTTTTGTTGTTGAGACAGAGTCTCGCTCTGTCGCCCAGGCTGGAGTGCAGTGGCACTATCTCGGCTCACTGCAAGCTCCACCTCCCGGGTTTACGCCATTCTCCTGCCTCAGCCTCCCGAGTAGCTGGGACTACAAGTGCCCGCCACCTCGCCTGGCTAGTTTTTTGTATTTTTTAGTAGAGACGGGGTTTCACCGTGTTAGCCAGGATGGTCTCGATCTCCTGACCTCGTGATCCACCCGTCTCGGCCTCCCAAAGTGCTGGGATTACAGGCTTGAGCCACCGCGCCTGGCCAATACCCTTTTTATTAAAACTCTCAGCAAAATCGGTATATAAGGGACATACCTTAATGTGATAAAAGCCATTTACAACAAACCCACAGCCAACATTATACTGAATGGGGAATAGTTGAAAGTAGTCCCCCTGAGAACTGGAACAAGACAAGGATGCCCACATTCACCACTTCTATTCAACATAGTTCTGCAAGTCCTAGCCAGAGCAATCAAACAAGAGAAAGAAAGGGCATCCAAATTGTCAAAGAGGAGGTCAAACTGTTGCTGTTCACTTATGATATGATCATATACCTAAAAGACCCTAAAGACTCTAGATCTTCTAGAGTCTGTTAGATCTGACAAATGAATTCGGTAAGGTTTCAGGATACAAAATCAATGTACACAAATCAGAAGTACTGCTATACACCAACAGCCACCAAGCTAAGAATCAAATCAAGAACTCAACTCCTTTTGCAATAGCTGCAAAACAAAACAAAACAAACAACAAGAAAAAACTAACCAAGAACATGAAAGACCTCTACAAGGAAAACTACAAAACACTGCTGAAAGAAATCACAGATTACACAAACAAATGGAAACACACCCTATGCTTGTGGATGGGTAGAATATTGTGAAAATAACCATATTGCAAAAGCAATCTCCAAATTCAATCTAATTCCCATCAATATATTATCATAATTCTTCACAGAACTAGAAAAAACAAGCCTAATATTCATGTGGAACCAAAAAAGAGCCCTCACAGCTAAAGAAAGACTAAGCAAAACGAACAAATCTGGAGGCATCAGATTACCCAACTTCAAACTATACTATAAGGCTATAGTCATCAAAACAGCATGGTACCGGTAGAAAAATAGGCACACAGACCAATGCAACAGAATAGGGAACCCAGAAATAAAGCCAAATACTTGCAGTAAACTGAACTTTGACAAAGCAAACAACAACATAAAGTGGGGAAAAGCACACCCTACTCAACAAATGGTGTTGGGATAAATGGACAAGCCTCATGTGGAAGAATGAAACTGGATCCTCATTTCTCACCTTATACAAAAACCAACTCAAGGTGGATCAAAGACTTAAATCTAAGACCTGAAACCATAAAAAGTCTAGAAGATAACATCAGAAAAACTCTTCCAGACACGGGCTTGGGCAAAGACTTCACGACCAAGAACCCAAAAGCAAATGCAATAAAAACAGATAAATAGTGGGACTTAACTAAACTAAAAACCTTCTGCATAGCAAAAGAAACAATCAGCAGAGTAAACACACAACCCAACAGAGTGGGAGAAAATCTTTGCAAACTACGCATTCGACAAAGGACTACTATCCAGAATCTACAAGGGACTCAAACAATTCAGCAAGAAAAAAACAAATAATCTCATCAAATAGTGGGCTAAGGACACACATAGATAATTATCAAAAGAAGATATACATCACACCTATAATCCCAGCACTTTGGGAGGCCAAGTGATCACCAGGTCAAGAGATCAATACCACCCTGGCCAACACGGTGAAACCCTGTCTCTACTAAAAATACAAAAATTAGCTGGGAATGGTGGCACGCACCTATTGTCCCACCTACTCGGGAGGCTGAGGCAGGAGAATCGCTTCGACCCGGGAGGCAGAGGTTTCAGTGAGCCAAGATTGCACCACTGCACTGCAACTTGGAGACAGAGGGCAACTCTGTCTCAAAAAAAAAAAAAAAAAAAAAAAGAAGATATACAAATGGCCAACAAACATACGAAAAAATGCTCAACGTCACTAACGATCAGGGAAATGCAGATCAAAACCACAATGTGATTCCATCTTACTCTTGCAAGAATGGCCATAATTAAAACATCAAAAGATAATAAATGTTGGCATGAAAGTGGTGAACAGGGAACACTTTTATATCACTGGTAGGAATGTAAACTAGTACAACCACTAGGGAAAACAATATGGAGATTCCTGAAAGAACTAAAAGTAGATCTATCATTTGATCCAGCAATTCCATTACTGGGTATCTACCCAGAGGAAAACAAGTCATTATATAAAAAATACACTTGCACATACATGTTTATAGCAGTACAATTTGCAATTGAAAAAATATGGAACCAGCACAAATGCCCATAAATCAACAAGTGGATAAACAAAATGGCATACACACACACGCGCACACACACACACACATACACACACCATGGAATACTGTTCAGCCATAAAAAGGAACAAAATACCTGGATTGAGTTCAACACCATTATTTTAAGTGAAGAAACTCAGGAATGGAAAACCAAACATCGCATGTTCTCACTTACAAGTGGGAGCTAAGCTATGAGGATGCAAAGGCATAAGAATGATATAATGCACTCTGGGGAGTCAGAGAGGGAAGGGTGGGAGGAGGGTGAGGGATAAAAGACTGCACATTGGGTACGGTGTACACTGCTCCAGTGATAGGTGTACCAGAATTTCAGAAATTACTGCTAAAGAACTTATCCATGCAACCAAACAGCACCTGTTCCCCAAAAACCTATTGAATTAAAAAAATTAAAAGATACAAAAACCTAAAAAAAGACCTACCCCCATGATCCAGCAATCTCACTGCTGAGGATATATTCAAGGGAAAGGAAATCAGGATATAGAAAAGATGCCTGCACTCATGTGCTTATGCAGCCCTATTCACAACAGCCGAGATAGGAAATCAACGTAAGTGCCCATCAATGGATGAACAGATAAAGAAAATGTGGTATGTATACATAATGGAGTACTATTTAGCCACAGGAAGAATGAAATTCTGTCATTTGCAGTAACAAATGACAGGAACTGGAACTGGAAGACATTAGGTTAAGTGAAATAAGCCAGGAACAGAAACACAAATATTACATGTTCTCACTTACATGTGGGAGCTAAACAAAATTGATCTAATGGAGGTAAAGAGTAGAATGATGGTTACCAGAAGCTGGGAAGGGTGGCAGGGGTGAGGCTGGGATGAAGACAGTTTGGTTAATAGGTACAAACATAAAGTAAGACAGAAGGAATAAGTCCTAGTATTCAACAGCACAGTAGAGTGACTACAGTTAACAATAATTATGTATTTCCAAACAGCTAGAAGAGATGATTTGGCATGTTCCCAGTAGAAATAAACGATAAGTGTTTGAGGTGGTGGATATCCCAATTACCCTGGTTTGATCACTACACACTGTATGCATGTATCAAAATATCACATGTACCCCATAAACACTACAATCATTATGTATCAATAAAAATCTCATAGGAGATCAATAAGAAGGATTTGTTTTGCCTCAGGTGGAGCAGGGGTCCAGCTAATGCTACACAACTGTAGTCTGCACTGACCCAAATCAGAAATAAGACAACTCTTCCGGGAGAGTAAAAAAGCAGGGTGACTCCTATACAGGGAATACAGAGTCATTCCTTATATGTCATTCTGCACAGCCATGCTTCAACCTCAGTGTGAAATTCTTTTAAAGGTGTTCAGCTCAAAGCACGATGTGGGCTGTGTTCTGTCTGATGTTCATCTCCAGGCAGTCCTGAGAGTCATCTTAATTTGATGAATTACAGAGCTGAGAAATCACAATGTCTGGAAGTTTGATTTCTCCATGCTACCATTGTTAAGGGGAACCCAACTTTTCCAGGGCAATTTTATCTCCTCATCACCGATTTTGGTCGATACTCCCTGGCTAAAGTTGAAGTCACTGATTTCAGACTTCGGCTCTAACACCCACAACTGTTGCTAAAAAGTGAAATGAGTGACATTTACTGCTTTGCTTGCTTTGTGGAGGCTACCCTATTGATCACAACTGACATTTACTTAAACATTTCCTAGCAGAAAAATACCTCCTGATTCTATTCCTTTTGAAAATGCCAACAAACATGCCTGAGGCAGTGAAAAAAAAAAAAGAAAAAGTGGAATAAAATCATTTATCCATCCCCTCTACAACCATGTTGTTTTGTTAATATTATAACTTTAATTATTTCTTTGGTAACAGTTTGAACACATTGTTAGTCTAACCCTCACCCGGTATTGATTCTCCTCCTGTTAAAAACAAGCATCAGGGAGGCACCAAAAATTGCATGCTCAAGCTTAGTGCTATGCCAGGAGGTTATATCACGCATATTAAATCTGGACAGCATTTAGGCTAAAGCAATCTTAGCTTTATGATCTTGTTGGTTTTTAAAGCAAATGTTAATGAAATATGTATTACTTATGGCAAACAGCAATCCCAGTGGGGTCCATTTCAATTAGTATAGTTTGTTCAAAGAAAAAGCAAATTAAGCTCCTCCTCATTTGTCATGGGGCTGCCCTGCAACCTGAAGGCAGGGCCAGAAGAGAAAGTAGAGGAGAAGATCGATGAGCATTTTCAGACCAACTCAGGAGTCTAAGAAAGAGGAGGGGATTCCTGACCAGTTCATTCCCACCCACAGTGACTCTGAACTTCTCTTCTATGAGAATGACAAAATATTTTATTTGGTGCACTTTCCAGACACTGCATCCATGTGTCAAGGTGGCAAATTACCAGAAAAGTCAAGCATTCTGGCTTTGTGATGATGTTCTTAGGCCTGTTGTAGGCCTATGTCTTAGATACTGTAAGAGTTTCCTAGGGCTGCTGTAACCAAGTGCCATGAACTGTGTGGCATGAAAACAACAGAAATGTATTCTGGAGGCCCAAAGTCTGCAATCAAGCTGTCAACAGGTCCTCTGAAGGCCCTAGGAAAGAGTCCTTCCTTGCCTTTTCCTCGCTGCTAGTGGTTGCTGGCTATCTTGGGTGTTCCTTGGCTTGCAGATGCATTTGGTAACCATGATTCTACTCTTTACCTCAATTGGATCAATTGTGTTTAGCTCCCAATCTCTGTTTCTGTCTTCATGTGGTCCTGTGAGTCTGTGTCTCTGTGTCCAAAATTCCTTCTTCTTATAGGGACATGAGACTTATTGGATTTAGGGCCCATCCTAATCCAGTATGACCTCATTGTGATGGTTAATTTTATATGTCAACTTAGCTAGGCTATGGTAATCAGCTTTTAGTCAACCACCATTCCAGATGCAGCTGTGAAGATATTTCTTCAGAGGAGATTAACATTTAAATCAGTAGACTCTGAGTTCAAGCAAATCATGTGGGCGGGCCTCATCCAATCAGTTGAAGGCCTTCAGAGAAAAGACTGAGGTTCCTGGGGCAAGAAGGAATTCTGCTTCCAGACTGCCTTCTGACTCAAGACTGCAACATCAACTCTTCTCTGGGTCTCCAGCTTGCTGACCTGCCCTGCAGATTTTGGACTAGCTAGCCCCCAACAATTGCATGAGCCAACTCTTTAAAATAAATTAATATCATTCTATCTACATCCAATTCTATTAATTGTTTTCCTGAAGAATGCTGACCACAAAACCATCTTAACTTGATTACATCTGCAAAACCTATATCCAAATAAGGTCACATACACAGGTGCTGGGTAGTTATGAATTTTTGGAGAACATTATTCAACCCCATGCAGATATGGTAGACTACAGCCTCACTATTCAAATGGTGCTTGGATCAGCAGCAATGGTATCTCCTGGGAATTTGACAGACATGCATTCTCTCTGGCCCCATCCTGGACCTACTGAATCAGAATCTTCATTTTAACAGATCCCCAGATGATTTGTGCTTACATTACAATTTGAGAAGTACTGGGCTAGAAGATCATGTTTCCAACCATTTATGGTATTTATAATAAAAGGCTTGAAGTCTAGACATTGTACAAGTCAGATAGCTCTAAAGTAAAGGGTCAAAGAGGAAGAATTAAGAAACAAAGTAGAGAAAACAGGGAGATTTGAAATAAAACATCTCTCTTATTAATCAATATACACCTTACCAATAGTGGAAAATAAATAAATATTCGTCAAACAAATGGACAAAAGAATACATGAATGAAATGGGCTCTTCGTAACAGGGGTTTTCTAACAAACTGGCTTCTATTTACAAGGAAAGTCTTTAGGCAAAAGAGAGAAAAATTTCATTTCCACCCTCCAGAGTCCAGGCCACCTTTCCCCCTTTCCTGTCTCATTGAGAGGCACCGCCATGCCAATGCTATTACCTGGTGACAGTGTCTCACTTGAATACTCAAGTCTTGCTCTAGGCTCCCACTGTAATTCATGTAGACATGGAGAAATGTTTCATTTTTCAGATCCATATGTATGAATTTTTAATGAACTGTGTCAAAGAAATCAAATATTTCCCCCTGCATCCCCACTCTATGGAATCAAATTTTGACCTTCTGCCAAACAACTATAAATCATGTTCAGTGGAAAGAGCAGGAACCAGGGGCTACTGCACATAGATTAGCCAGTCAATTTCCCTCTGTCAGCCCTTTACCTAAGCTGTCTACGAAGGGAGAGGAGGGAGGAGAGGAGAGGATGGAATAGGGGAACGGGAGGGGAAGGGGAGGG
>NW_012115066.1:1545385-1562662 GCF_000951035.1 Colobus angolensis palliatus | reverse complement strand
GGAAGGAAGGAAGGAAGGAAGGAAGGAAGGAAGGAAGGAAGGAAGGAAGGAAGGAAGTCAGCCAGCCAGCCAGCCAGCCTAGAAAGAAATATAAACAGTAGGCACTCAATGATTACTGACTAAAATATTTAAGCCATAAAAATGAAATCACTTATTTTTTGAAAACTGGGTGGCCATCTCATTAACTAGAATCTTTGGAGCATAAATTCCCTGCTTCTGTAGTTTGGTCTTATATTTCTTCATGTAAAGTGACTTAAAACTGGGGGTGGGAGGTGGAGGTGAGAAGTTTGAAAAAGTAAAATGAAAATAAATAATTTCATTTTTCAAGAGCACTTTCCTAGAATTTCCATGAACTATGCAAAACACAGCAGGGCCTTCCTAAATAAAGGCTCAATCAACACTTAGAAGGGAGCTGCAATTAGATACCATTTCTTGCCTAGCAGTGCAAGAATGATTTTTTAAAATGATAATATCCCATGTTGGCAATTATGTGATGAAAAAAAGGTTCTATCAAATTGCTTGTGGGGGTGTAAACAGATATCCATTTGGATAACAAGTTAGTAATATAAATGTAATGAGCCCTAAAGGTGTTCATACCTGATATAAATCTTATAGAAATCTATCCTAAGGAAGTAATCCAAAAGACAAAAGCAAAAAAAAGCTTTAAAGGCCATTACAACTTTGTCTACAATTTATTGACAAAATCTAAATGTTCATCAATAGATGTGTGGCTAAGTAAAAAATAAGATGCACCCATTTAATAGAATATCATACAACCATTAAGAATGCTTACTAAGAGTTTATAACAACATGGGAAAATATTTATTAATATAAGTGGGAAAAAAAGTAGGATGTAAAACTGAATAGAAAGTATCATGATTGCAAGAACAAAGCCTCTATTACCTAGGCACGGAAAAGGATATGGGAGGAAATACACCAACTGCTAATAGTGATTATTTATGGAAGCAGGAAATGTGTGTGAATTTTTCCCTGTTCTGTATTTTCCAAACATCCTGTAATGAGTATATGCAGTTTTATATTGGGAACATAAGATTTTATTGTGCTTTTGAAAAGCAAGTCAGTTGTATAAGTAAAATTTTAAAAGATATCCCCTTCAACAAACAATAGCAATTGGGTCATGGCTAATTCAAGGTGAAGCACATTTGTAAATACCAAATTTTCTAATCTAACATCCAGATCTGGGATATAGAAGCATCTGGCGGGTTGCCTGCTTGCAAAGCTTCTATCTCTGTCCAAAATACTACACTTAAGAAGTTAAAGGAAGAGTCAGAGCTGTCAGCTTTAAGCTAGTAGATTCTAGGATGATTCAAATAGCTGTCATAGACACTCCATTTGCTAAGCGCATTCACTGGAAGGGGATCTGCCACACAGGGCTGAAGAACAAACACACGGATGGACAGACATGGATTGTATCAGACCCTGCTCCTTGCCAGCAATTATCCCCACTCACAGCATTTTCCTTTCTCGGCCAGTTTGCATACCTGAAAGCTACCACCTCTCACTTTTTTACCTTGTTCAAGCAAAACATTTTGAAGCAAGTCATCTGTGTCTGGAAATGCACAGCAATCTAAGGCCATATGCAAGTGCAGGGGTGGGGGCACACTTTCATTTGAGTGATGAGTTTATTGATAAATGTTCTAAGTGGCTGACTCTTGTTCAATTGTAAATAAAGCAACACTTGGGTGATTTAAATAGGTGAAACAGCATCAGCAGCAGGCAGCTTGTGATGAGCAAACCCAATGCCCACATGCTTCACACAAGGCATCTTTACAGTTTTCATCACCATGGAAGCTTGTATGAGATGCACAGCGACAGAGAGTGGCTGAGATTCACAGGGCTCAACCATGATATCAGGTCCTGTGTGACCTAGGGGATCACCCAGGGCAGTGGTAAGAGGCTGGAAAACGGCTCCTTCTGGAGAGATGTCTTAATTCAGTTCTGTCACCGATTTCCTCTCTTCCCACTAGAAGCTCTAGGTCTCTATTTTCATAATCCAGTCAGGCAGGACATAGATCAAAGCAGGGAAAACTGAAGCCACTCAGCACTAGGGACAAAGAAGAAAATGGGAGCAAAATGGAGGTGGCTCAATCAGTGCTCTAAACCAGCGGACTTGCATAATTTGAGACAATATCCCCAAATACAATTTCAATATTGTAAATGTAAAAATACATTTACAATATAATGTAAAATATATGTATATTTACATTATATACATGATCCTGTCAATCTATATATCAAATATAAAGCTTTTCTTTCTTCTTTCCCTTCCTCTCCTCCCCTTTTCCCTTTCTCTCTCCCTTTTCCCTCCCTCCCTCCCTTCCTTCCTTCCCTAAACAATCACCTTGCACACATCCCTCTTTGGAAGACTGTTCTAAATACTCAAGTGGGTTATCAAATAGGTGCTGGAGTGAAGGGGCGGGAAAAGAAGTGCATTTCCTACCTTTACAGTCTTGCAGAGGGAAACCATTCTGAAAAGGATTTCCACATATGGTTGGTAGGTATCTTACATCACCATTCTCCAAAATCTATTTACCTACACTGGGCACTCGACTATACCCAGTCACACATCATATGCAGGGAAGTAAGCTAAGCTTCATTAACGTGGATCCCATAAGCTAATTCAAACCAGGCTGGGCTATGCAACACCTTGGTGCTATGTATTAAGAAGAATGGGTCTGCTGAATAATCAGAGTGGAGAAAGCGGCAGCAGTCAGGGGGATGTTTAATTGCTGGAAGGGAATAGACTCTTTTCAGGCTCCATTTATAGCCAAGCAATCCATCTACCAATTACAGGCAAGTTCTTATCCAGACATTAAAGCAGGCAACTGCCTGTGTTGGAAACCAACCAAAACTGCTTATCTTCAACCTTCCATAATTCCAGACCTTTTGCTGATCCGCCCTGGCTTCTCGCCTAATGCATTTGCATTGCTTTTTCCTGCTCCCACTTTTAGTCCCTAGAGTTTACCCTGATATCAAACACCCATGCAGACACACAGGCAAGGCAGTGAACAGGTCTTTGTTTTAACTACTTGGGGAAGGAAGAAGCTGTTGGTCTCTTGGGTCTGTATTTGTCCTGCTGAACATCACAGCTGCTGAGCTCTTGTGGATAGGATCCAGATATAACGACAACCCTGTTTCCCCCTTCACATTTGAAATACTCCAGAAAGGGAGACTGTCATGAGAAGGGGATGGGGGAAGCTGCAAAGTTAGCCAGTGCATTTTAAAAATGGAGACTCCATATCAAATTGGGCATTTCCATTGCAAATCAAGCATTCACTGGGCCCACCATTAGCCAAGCTCAGGATCCTGGCTAATTAAGTCAGTCTCCGGTAGGAAGCTATAGACTTAGGGACCATCACTTAGCTCCAGTCTGAGAAGCTCACGGCTAAGGCTCTGTTTCATTCTTCATGCAATGTCTAGCAAATCAAAGCTAATGTGAGGAGCACAGCCACAGCTGACTGGGCCTCCCCTCAGTCATGTACACTCAAAGCCCAGGGCACCACTGACTCACATGTCATTTCCCTGCATTAACATTCTGTCTGGGTTCTAGCTTCACACTCAGCAAGTCTATTGCAAGCTATAAATCAGGAGATGAAGGACAGGGTGGTGTGCCAAGGAAGAGTTTCTTCTCAGACATGGTGCACGGTGACAGAAACCATTTTAATAATGCGATCTTTAGAAACTCAAGGAAGATCGGACATGCTGTCATTTCTCCCCTGATGAGGAATCCTGCCAGGGAGAAGTGACTGATACCCCAATTCTTCAAAAATGCATCTTTCTAAAACTGTAGATGAAACTTGCAAAAATAGCTTTGATGCTCCTCCAACTCTACTTTTTCCCCAGTACCCTGCCCCCACCATGGCTTAAAAATACCACGCCAGAAATTTATATTTGGTTTAAAGTTGCTTAGCACATTGAGGCTAAATACAGCTTATATACCAATTTTGCTTCCAAAATTACTTACTTGTAAATGTATGAAACCGTAACGGAATGATTTATAGTTTTACAGTTCTTTCATTACTGATTTGAAGAGATCTCTCTAGGGGTGATTATTTTTGGATATTTCTAAGTCTGCGGACTGCACAACTCTCAATAGATGTTAATTCATTCTCAGAGAGCCTCATCGTAACTGAATTACACACCTCATTCATTTAAACATTTAATGAACACCCATGAAGCATTAAGGACAGCAGGGCACACAAAGCTGACTAAGGCAAGGGCTTGTGCCCTCAAGAACTTACACTTGTTCTCAGTCATCTTGTAAGTCGGGAGATGTGTTGACACAGTGGCTAAATTTAGTGGCAAAATACAACTTTCCTGGTCTGAAGCCCAGGTTGTACATGTCTACCAATGCATGTTTCCACACTTCTGTAAGAGGAATTTGCTGGAACGGAAGTGGAATTGGCCTCTGAAGATTGTTGTACTCCATCCATCCATCCATCCATCCATCCATCCATCCATCCATCCATCCATCCATCCCAAAATGAATCAGCAGAATGCAGACTCCACAAGGGTAGGGATTTTTATCTGTTTTCCCCCCATTTATAAATACACCTACAGATATGTATTTATAAATACATCTACAGATACGTATTTATAAATACATCATATATATTTATATGATGGCCTGTCTGCTATTTGTAAAAGTTTATATCTCACCCTGCTAGCAGGAAGCAGTTGCCAAAGCCTGATTTCTACTTGGAACAAAATCACTCTGAAGTTCCATTTCCTCAGTTAGAAAACAGGGATAATATTATACATGTCATAGGATTCCTGGGAGGAATCAAAGGGGTAATACAAGAAACGCACTTCACACACAGTGCCTGGTACCCTAAAGCTCTTAACAAATGTGGAGTATCTTCCCCTCTCTGCTACAGGAAAGGGAAATCATAGAGAACGGGAAGCCTTCACTGTGCACAGAAGCAGAAATGGGCATTCTGAGAGCTTCAAGATCCTGCTTCCGGCCAGGCGTGGTGGCTCACGCCTGTAATCCCAGCACTTTGGGAGGCCGAGGCGGGCAGATCCCCTGAGGTCAGGAGTTTGAGACCAGGCTGGCCAACATGGTGAAACCCTGTCTCTACCAAAAATACAGAAATTAGCTGGGCATGGTTGTGGGTGCCTGTAACCCCAACTACTTGGGAGGCTGAGGCAGGAGAATCACTTGAACCTGGGAGGCGGAGGTTGCAGTGAGCCCATATTGCACCATTGCACTCTAGCCTGGGTGACAAGAGTGAAACTCTGTCCCTCCCCCCGCAAAAAAAAAAAAAAAAAGATCCTGTTTCCATTTCGAGGTCTCACTAAGTCATTGAGTGACTTTGAGCTGGTCACTAACACATTTTCAATCCCGATTTCTTCTATGTGAAAATACTTTTTAAAACTGAAAACCAATATGAAAGGGTAACCGGTACCTATGAAAGGAACCAGACAGCATTACTTTATTCAAAGATCCTCTTTGACAAGCAGAGTTCCTGGGTTGAACGATGGGCTAAAAATACTTTAAGGGAAAAAACTGACCCCTGAGAGCCTCATTAAAAGAAAGATAAACTCCCAGGAACCATATTTTATTTTTTGCTGCAAGGCTAAATATGGGTTAAGAGGAAAAAATAACTGCTAGGATAAGCATGCATGTATCTTATAATTAAATATTTCAAGGAGGATTTAGTGCAACAGGGGTCGCTAAGCTGCCATTCACTCCCATGGGCCTTATCTCCTCTGGCTGGGAAACCATGCTGGCTTTCTGTGAGCGTGATTTTCCCCCAGGTTTCACTGGGCCACATCCCTCCAGGCTGGCCCACACAAAGGGCAGAGAGGTCTGAGCACAAAGATGCAGTGCCTGCAATACGTCCCACAAAACAGCAAGCTGGAATTTTATCACATTCACTTCACCAGGATGTTCATTCACCACATAGATTCAGGTTTATTCTCTGCATCTCAGACAAAAACAGGGAAGGCAGATGCTTTTCTTTCTGTCAGACTGTGGTTTATCTGCCTCACTCACAGCCAGTAAGGCCACGGATTTATAAATTTTCCCGCAACAGTCTTATCAACCACGAGCCATGTGCAGCAACGTGGGACTGAGTGCTTTCAAGGGGGTCCCAACAAAAGCCCTGCGGCTCTGTGTTGCTGATGAGTTGCTGGAGGACTCACTACTGGGCAGAGAACAGAAGACACAGGCTTGGGATGGAAGGAGAGGAAGGAACCGTTCTGGCCCTCCAGGGTAGGGGTGGTTATTCTGTAGGCAAAGGTCATAGGCCTTTGTCACCTTGATTCTCGTCCCCTGAGTTCTCCTTTTTATTGAGGGCCTCGTTCTGTTGCCCAGGCTGGAGTGTAGTGGCATGATCTAGGCTCACTGCAGCCTCACCCGCCCAGGCTCAAGCAATCCTCCCACCTCAGCTTTCCATGTAGCTGGGACTACAGGAGCATGCCACCACATCTGGCTATTTTTTTGTTTGTTTATTTGTTTCTGTAGAGACGGTGTTTTACTATGTTGATCAGGCTGGTCTTGAACTCCTGGCCTCAAGTGATCCTTCTGCCTTGGCTTCCCAAAGTGCGGGGATTACAGCAGTGAGCCACCGCACCTGGCTCCTTTTTCTTTTTAGAGACAGGGTCTGACTCTGTCGCTCAGGCTGCAGTCCAGTGGCCTGCTCACGGCTGACCGCAGACTCAACCTCTCGAACTCAAGTGATCCTCCCACCTGGGCTTCTCGAGTAGCTGGGACTACAGGTAAATGCCACCATACCCAGCAAGTTTTAAAAACTTTTTATATAGATGGGGTCTCACTATGTTGTCCAGGCTGGTCTCAAATTCCTGGGCTCAAGCAATGCTTCGGCCTTCATGTCCTAAGTGCTGGGATTATAGCCGTGAACCACCACACCTGGTCAAGTTCTCCTTTTTCAATGGAGCTCTCACCATGTATCACTGTCACCGTCTCCTTATCTCACTGTTCCTCATCTTCCTCATTTCTATTCAAATCTGAGTGACAAGTTCAGCCCTTCCTTTAATTTCCACAATTTAAGAAAGCAATCAACATGTACAAAAGTACAATTAGAAAAACTGGTGTTCTGTTGCACAGTAGGGCGACTATAGTTAATAATAATGTATCATATATTTCAAAATAGCTAGAGCTTTCCAAATGTTCTCACCAAAAGAAATGATACACATATAAGGCGATGGATATGCCAATTACCCTGATTTGATCATTACACAATGTATACATGGATTAAAACATATTGTACCCTGTAAATATGTACAATTATTATGTATCAATTTAAAAAATATAAAAGACTGTTGTAGTAAGAAGAAGCTATCATTTTAAAATCATTAATTAATTCATTTATTCATTCCGCAAAGTCTTTAGCGAGCATCTGTCACATCACAGGCACTGAGCCAGCCGATGGGATGTGATGATATGCAGAGCAGAAATTCCTGCCCTCACAGAACTTACATGGTAGTGGGCAGAGACAGAGAATAGACATAATAAAAAAAATTATCGGTATATTGTTAGGGAGAAGGTAATAAATGCCGTGGCAAACAACAACAACAACAAAAGCCCAGAATGTGGTAAATGGAACAAAGAGGGAGTGGGGTTGGTGATGGGTTGCAATTTTAAACAGGGGGTAGGGATGGGGATGGGGGTCTCCTTGAGAGGGTGGCACCTGATAAAGAGCTGAAGATGGACCCTTGGGTATATGGAAGGCAGGTGTTCTAAGTGGACAGAACAGCAAGTGCAAAGATCCTGGGGTGAGAGAGTCTTTGGTGCATTTGAGGAACAGCAAGGGGGCTTTTTCTTTAAAATTCAATGAAACTCAAAGGGAATTACTCCCAGACAGTGATGTGCCTGGAACTCTTCTAGCTGAGGCAGCTCTCACAACTCATGTGCTGAGGCCGTCTTCATAGACTCTCCCACTGGAATGTTTTGTCAACATCAGGTCTCAACCAAATAGTATAATAAGTACAGAAACTAACATAGTGGGTCACAGCCAGCATAAAATTAAAAGAAGGAAATAGACTGTATTAAAAATACCTGCATCAGTGTGCTGCAGGTAGAATGATTTCCTATCTGCATATTTGCGAAACAAAAGTAGTTCTTATTGTAGGTTTGGGTCAAAATTGCTTAACAGCTACTAACCAACAGGTTACCTTCTACTGAGTCCCCAATCTGCCTCCTTGTGGCAGTGCCTTCTGCTCCCAGAACCTGGAAGCATCTGCCTGTGACAGATCTAGATTCCTTATAATCCAAGCTCAGAAAGAGGCTCAGAGAGAAAAAGATGTTTCCTCAACCACTAGACATTGCCTGTCTCAGCAACAACTGAAATGGAGACATTCCACTCCCTCCAAAAGACAGACACTCTGCTTCCCACCCAGGGGCTACATCTTCGCGTGATGGTCCCAATGGCTCCTACTCCGCTAGAATTTTAAGACACTCAAAACAGAGACCCACACAATAGTAGGGGCTCCCTTCCCTTATCATGACCTCCAATCCACAGAGTGGAGTTTAACTCATGGGCAGCTCGCTGAAAAATAACTCCCTGGCCTAACCAATGTTCATCTGTTCTCTCGGCCAAGAACCACGGTTCATCTGGGACTTTAAAAACTCACTAAATAAAAAGAAATTTTAAAAATCAACAAAAGTGCAACAGAACCACTCACAAGCTGCAATGTGGGAAACTCTTCAATTAACTCCCTCTCAAGTTTTTCTCTTCTGACAAGACCAAGTTTGTCTGGCATCCCCCAGAGGTCTCCCTTTATCTGGACAACTCATTTTGAGTTTTTGGACTACATCCTGCACTAAGCAGGAAATTATTAATGTTCTTGTTTAAAGGCATGAGGGGGCAGAGGTCCTCTATGATGGTTTCGGGGGTGCAGGAGACTGTATACAATCTGGAGACCCCATCAGCCCCTTACAGTATTACCGAGAGCATTTGGAATGGGGTCCTCTCTTTCCAGCAGGAGACCAACAGATTGCCCTTAATAGAATTGTTTAAATTGCCTAAAATTGCTGCTTCTATTCCAGGCTGAAAATTACAGGCCTTACGCTGTTTCCCATCCTCTCCCCAGGGTTACTCAGTGCCCCAGAGGAGATGTGTACTAACAACAACATCATCAACAAAACCTGAATGCACTTTGTGTGGAGAAAAATATTTGCAGCTTTCCAACCAGATCTGAAGAGGCTGTGACTGACATACACACATTCTTCCAAATGAATTCAGATTTTCCTTTTTTTTTTTTTTTGGCATGACAAAAAAAATTACCAACATGATTTATGCTGCCTTCTGAAATGTTACAAATCAAATGCTAAAAATCTCTGAAACCACATCATGCTGAAGACGATGAATGCTGACCTTCCTTCTTTGTCATTTTCTGCCAGTTGGGTGGGTGCCATGAGGAGGGGAAGGGCTGAAGAACAAGTCATTGTTGCCAAATAATGCCACATCAGGGTGTGAGTGTTGAGACTGTCATTTCCTTACCTTAACTCCCCTCTAAGAGAAGGCTGTGTGTGGGTAAACAAACAAAACCCAATCCATGTATATTTCAAGGAGGTGGATCTTCTGAAAACTGTTTATTGCAGTGAGATAGCACTGCCTTGGGAGACCCAACTTCTTTCAGTTCATGCTAACAATGACGAATGGGTGGCCCTGATCCAAGTGGCCCTGCGCTGCCTCATCCATGTTCTTCCGAGGCACCTGGCCCTACCCAGGGTCCTGCTGGGCAGAGCTGGCTATACGAACAAACTTGGGTTTTGAGTTTGCAGTGACAATGGGTATGTGCAAACAGCGCTTAAGTTGGGGATCATGCCACTCCACGGGAATCACAAACTGCTTTGGATTCAATCTTGAAGCCCCAAGCAAGACTGCCAACTACTGGCAGTCCTTTTTATCCCTTCAAGTGCTTAGCTGTTGATGAGGTTATACAATTTCCACTCAGTACGTTCTTCTCAACAAAAGCAAGGAACTTCTGATACATCGCAAGGCTCTACCTCGAATCAGCAGAGTCAGTCTATTGTATGGAGTCTCTAAAAACTGCTCCCTGGGTGATTCTAATGTGCAGCTAGGACTGAGAACCACTAAAGAAATGGAGAGGCAGAACACGACTCATCTAAGAACATAATCTCCCCACTCAAAGCTCTTTCCTCCACAGACCCTGCAGGTGGCCACGTGCTACTATCACTGGCCCAGCTCCTTGAAGCCAGGAGGAAGGCAGGCCCAGGACTTTTGAGGACCTGGACTAGGCTCAACAGAGGATTTTCTAGATAGGCACATCCTCTAGTTTCCACTGAAAAAAATCTTGCTGAGCACCTACTATGAGCCAGACGGGTACCCCTGGGAATAACAGGGGTGAACAAGAGGCCCCTGCTGTATTCTAAAGTGATGGATAACTATGTTCTTTCTTTTTTATTTTGACAACAGTCTCTCTCTGTCGCCCAGGCTAGAGTGCAGTTGCGCGATCTCGGCTCACTGCAAGCTCTGCCTCCCGGGTTCATACCCTTCTCCTGCCTCAGCCTCCGGAGTAGCTGGGTCTACAGGCGCCCGTCACCATGCCCAGCTAATTTTCTTTGTATTTTTAGTAGAGATGGGGTTTCCCGTGTTAGCCAGGATGGCGGATCTCCTGACCTCGCAATCCGCCCGCCTTGGTCTCCCAAAGTGCTGGGATTACAGGCATGAGCCACCGTGCCGGGCCGGATAATTATGTTCTTGAACTATGCTAAGTGCTTTGTATTCTCTCATTGTCATCCTTACCACTAGTCTGTGAGGAAGGTATTATTATCCTCATTTTACAGACGAAGAAACTAAGGCTCAGAAACATTAAGCCACTTGCTCAAGGTCACACAGCTGGGAAGTAACACAAGTCTGACTTGTTCTAGGCAGAGGCCAGCGTGGGGAGAAAACAGGGAGCAAAGATGAGCTGGGGAACAGACACATAAGTCAGCATAACTATGACTTGACTGGGCTCTCTCCAAACAAAGTTTTACATGACAATTCTTTAAACAAAAAGGAAGAAAATAATTTAGAATTTTTGACAACATTTTGGGGCCGTGCTTCAAAGCCCGGGATAAATAATGAATGTCACTGAAAGGCCACAGAGCAGAGGGGCTGAATCACATGCTCACCATGCTAAGAGCTGCTGGAAAAAGAAAATACTTGACAGCGTGATCTCTGGGTTGTTAACGGCATCTGAAAATCTTTCTGGATCAGCAGATTTCCTAGACAGCTCTGATCCACTCTGGGGAGACTGTCAGCCATCGATTAATTCCTAATCAATGAGAAAGCAAATGATGGCAAACGAACCAGCCTGAACCTGGAAAGACTGTGGGTCTGGGTTTTAAAGGCCATCCCCCTCCCAGCAGAATTCAAAGTAAGGGCAAGGGTGAGAGGATGGAAAACAGGGAAATGGGGAAGAGGAGGAGCTGCCCAAGGAAGGAGAGGAAGGGAGAGAGAAGCAGACACACAGATGGACTGGGCTGAAGACGGCACGAGCTCCTAGGAGAGGGACTTGTGGTAGAGGCCAGGGGAGGCTGCTTGGGGTCACCTGGTGGTTGGTTTGTCCACGATGGAAAATTTTGTCTCAAATGAGGCTGTCATTAGGATGCACATGGATGTCCCTCTGACAAAGGTTCCAAGAAAATTAACCAATAGGAACTGAATGATGAGACATGAAACAAATTCCTAATTAAGTTACCTGACTCCAGACTGACTGAGCTGCAGGTTCCGGAATGGGTTCGCATGGGAGGCTACAGGCAGTACGGAAAGGGGTAAAATAATGGGCTCTTTGGTCAGCTAAGTTCAGGAAACACAGGTTAGATAACAACAAATTTTTTTTCCATACGACTTCTTTAAACCTCTGTTGTGATTTCTAAGATGGGGAAAGTGCCTCCCAAATTCATGTGAACACAGGTGGAGATGCTTGTGGATTTGGGGTCTAAGGAACATGCTTCAGGAAAGCTACTTGGGTACAAAAGGAATCAGCGGGGTCCGAGAGCCCCTTGGCTGTGCCACCTGGGGTCTAGTCATCTCTTGGACACTAACAGTGGGTCACCACTTACCCGTCCTGGCTCATCCGCAGGCTGGGGACATCAGTGGTGGTGGTACCATGGGCACATTCTACAAACTGAAGTCCCCCAGATGTTTAAAGGTGTGGCTGACTTTCAGTGGGTGTGGCATTCTCAAAGTTCAAAATCGGGACTCTTTAAGAATGCCAGAATGCAGGAGAACATTCTGGATGAACTCATCTCTTTACAAAAGGAAGAACAGGCCGAGGAAGTCAAGTGGTTTATGCCAAAGTCTCTGGGATAAGTCAGTGGTTAAGATACAACTGGAACTCGAGGCTTCTGGCCTTCAGTCCATTATGAAGGTGCCTCTCCGACTCCCCCACACTCCACTGAAGGCACAACTCCAACCAATGTTTAAAAACTAAGAAGAACAGTGTCCTTGAGCCGTCGGAGAGGTGGTAAATTCTACTTTCCCATGGCCGGCCTACCTCTGGTTAGTCTATTGAAGACACTTGCACATGATTTAGCCTGTAAAAAAAAATTTGTAACAAGCAAAGCAAGCTAGAGAAACCCCCTAAGGCAGGAAGGTAAACATTTGCCCACCACTAGAGCAAACAAATAGGCACATAGCTGCATTCCTCCCTTCTCCTTTGTTCAAGAAGCAGAAAAAAATAAGGCCAAAAGACAGCACTTAGGAAATGGGTCACTGGGATTGCAAAAGGGATGTTCCACTTAGCCATTCAAAATGTGTCTTGCTAATTTAATTAAGATCTTGTACTTCGTAACAGGGTCTACCTTTACGACAAATTTACAGACCGATCCAGAAATAGATCAACCAAAGTAACCCAGAGAGAAGTCTCAATGTCCTAAGAGAGGGAGAGGTGCCAACTGACCCAGCAAGAGGTCTGGGTAAAGCAGAGACCCCCAACTGTACTCAATTAAAAGTTCTCTCCCACAACAACCGGAGCCAGCCAGTGCCCAGACAGAAACTTACACAGAATTTACTCACCTCGCTTGACAATAATCTCTGGTCCCTCCTGGACTCAAGTGCTTTCTGCAGCAATGTTAGGTGGCATTTATTCACTCCTGAAGTATACATTCAACAAATATTTGCTGCAGGAGGACCTGTTCTAAGAAGTGGGGACACCACATCTACAACTCAGGGTTCCTATGCCCATGTAGCATATCCTGGTCAAGCACCCCCACTATGCCGGGTGTCTCCTGGTGTCCTCCAAGAACCCGAAGCCGTAAGTGTTACTAACTCCTTTATTGGAGATCCTGAGGCTCAGAGTGAGAAAATAACTTGCCACAAATCCATGGTAAATGGCAGATTCCGGAGTGGAGTCCAGGTGAGCAGGACCTCAAAGTATTCATCCACAAACCTTAATCATCCCTGCCTCAATTAAGACAGGAGACTGCTTAATTGTACCCTCGACTGAAAGCTTCCTCTCCCTCTTTGCTGGAGGTCCCCAAGAGCACCCCAAATGTGAAGATTTGCTAAGAGGACTCACAGGACTCAGCATATAGTTGTACTCACAGGCACAACTTACTAGAGCAACAGGTTACAGAGCAAAAATAGCATGGAAAAAGGTGCATGGAGTAAAGGCTGGGGTAAACCAGATGCAAGCTGTCAAGCATCCCAACTATTTATCCTAAAACAGGCCTGCTATTTAAACTTCTTTCTGCACACCCTTCTGTTAGAAAAGCTGATCTGTGCAAATGGCCAAAGGGAGTTGGAAGCAGACAAAGTTAGAAGTATAGATGACACCCTCCCTGATAGAAGAATGGGTGAATTTGTAAAATAGACTATATGGAGGATTTTTTTTTTTTGGCGGGAGTGAATAGAGACATGGGTAGGGACCGGGTGATTTCATGATGAAAGAGTTTTGGAAAGGGGAAAGCATTGGCACCAGCATCAGAGGACCTAAGGTTCTGTTTGACTTAAGGTCAATTCCTATCGCTAATGAGCTGCGTGACTGTGGCCAAGTCACTTAACCTCTCTGGTTTTCTCATCTGTAAAACGAGACAAAAGCTGAATTAGATAAACCTCTAATGGTCTTTCTGTCTCTGATAGCATCTGGTTTTATAACTGACTAGAGATTTGCTTTAAAATAGATTCCCTGGTGAATTTAGAATATGACCCAATTCCACACAGCTTTCAGGAGCACACGCATCACAAAGTGAGACACATCTATGGAGTCTTTAGCTAGAGGAAAGGGAAAGTGTGTGTTGGAGGGGGAGGGAGCATTTCTCAGCCAAGCGGCCAATTTGCGGTTTCAGTTCCCTTAGGAGGCATTTGGAAATTCAGCATTCCTTGGTTCTACCAGTTTTTACCTCACTCAGGAAATGGGAGTTGGATGGGCTGGTTCAGGAAGCTGGTGGTGGTCACAGAAGTCACTGCAGACACTTTGGGGTAATTTTTTCCAAGTCATCCAGCTAAAGTGTTGGGGTCAAGTCTATGAAGCCCTCTGGTAGCCCCAGCTCATGATCTAGCAATTCCTTGTAGTGGTACTAAGAGACAAGACAATAGTACTCAGTGGGCTGGGAGGAACTGTATATTTTCCTTCCTTTTAGCCTATTGACTGATTGTGAAGTCTAGCCTACTTGGCAGAATTCATGCTAGCGCCACGGTCTCTACTACAGACACTGATGTGTAACTGGCACTAGACAGGATTGGAGATTTTGACCAATAAACATTTATCAAGCTCAATGGAGGAGGTGGAAGACTAAAAACAATTCAAAGTGGGATCCTGCCCTCACGGAGCTTAGCGTCTATTAAAGAGCGAGCAGTGCCTCTGGTCTGTATTCAATGTAAATGGCACCCCCTGAAGTTTTGCAATGGGCAGCCCTGGCCCATCTATGTGTAGTAAGTGCTCAATACACAGTAGCTGCTATTACGATTGTCTCTGATGTTACCATGTGGGTAAGTACCAAAGGCAAGTACATCAAAGCTGGGACAGAATTCAGTCATTCCCAGATATGAGCATGATTCACTGAAACAGTGCCATGTGAATTATAATTTGCACAACTGGAAACCTCTGGCCTGGCTGAGACTAGGGAGGGCATTCTAGACAGACAGAAAAGTGTGCCTGAAAGGTAGGAAACCAAGGATTGTACAGAGGTACCTGTGGGTGCATCAGCCCTTGGAGAACCTTCCATGCCCAGCAAGAGATTCAGCTTTATGCACTGGCAATGAGGGGCTATTCTGTGTTTGAGCACAGAGGGCAAGACAAGCAGAACTGGGCTTTCAGTGACAAGGATTGGAGGTCAGGAAGGCTCATTAGAAAGCTATTGCAAAAGCAGGAGGTAGAGAGAAGGCCAGAATTTGGGCACGGGCATTCAGCTTCAACAAGGGATCTTTCTTTCTTTCCTATTTTATGTATCTATGTATGTATGTATGTATTTATTTATAAATGGAGTTTCACTCTGTTGCCCAGGCTGGAGTGCAGTGGCTCGATCTCAGCTCACTGCAAGCTCCACTTCCTGAGTTCACATCATTCTCCTGCCTCAGCCTCCTGAGTAGCTGGGACTACAGGCGCCCGCCACCACGTGCTGCTAACTTTTTTGTATTTTTAGTAGAGATGTTGTTTCACCGTGTTAGCCAGGATGGTCTTGCCCTTTTTATTTTTTTAAAGAGACAAGGTCTCGCTCTGTCACCCACACTGGAGTGCACTGGTACAATTATAACACACGGCAGCTTGGGACTCCTGGGCTCAAGCGATCCTCCCACCTCAGCCTCCTGGGTAGCTGGGACTACAGGCGTGCGGTACCACACCTGGCTAATTTTTAATTTTTTTGTAGAGACTAGGTCTCACTTTGTTGCTCTGGCTGGTCTCAAACTCCTGGCCCCAGGTGATCCTGCTGCCTCAGCCTCCCAAAGGGTTGGGATTACACGTGTGAGCCACTGTGCCTGCCTTTAACAGGGAATCTTCAAAGAGTAATATTCATGCCTCATTTATGGAACAAGTATTGTTCTCAGTTCTCAGATACCGGTATCCAAGACAGACACAGCCACTTGGAGGCAACACGGTTCTTCCCTAGAGATGGGACACCACAGTCCCCAGGTAAACGACACCCCCTGCAGCCTGGTGGATAGTTCGAGAAAGCTGTTTCTGGGAATGAAAAAGGACACCCCACCTTCCACCTCATCCTACCACACTCCCCCATTCCACCGCTCACGCCTGCCCTGGGCTGGTGAATGCCAAAGCAACGCTGTAAGAGAGAAGCAAGGCTTTAGGAACAGACACGGAGCCTCAATGGGGCCCCAAGTCAGCAAGGGCCGCACCTGCCCCAGCACTTCTGGAAGCTCCGGCACTGTGTTCAGTGTCCTCACACCCCAGTCACCAAGCCCCAGGAGATGGTTTTCTTTCACAATTACCATCTGAGACAAATGAAGCAGGACACTACAGCGCTGGGAGCCACAGACCCTGGCCACCAGCACAGAAGCAGACTCGCAGCTCTGACATTTTCAACAAGTAAACGGGAGCAGCGGACAGATTCAAACGCCCTCTCATCCTCATCTCTCACCAGCTGGAGGACATTGCTGTGCAGAGTTAGGGTCTCAGACACAGACGGTGCTTCTTGAATCATTTGTCTTTCTGGGGCCTTCCAAGTTGGGTTATTTTGTCCTATCCTTTCTAGCGACTGCATGCTGATACTTTCTTTCCCCTTTTTCTCTTGCTTTCTGCCAACTTAACTTTATCCACGATGGTCTTTGCATTTGTTATACCCCCAACTCTCCAACCCCTATTCTTCTGTAGATTTTATTTGACAGATTTCATTTTACCTTCTGCACAGACATCTGACCATCCCCTCACGTCTGATGTCTTCTCCCCTCTCAGGCCTGAGTGCCTGATCATTCCCTCAAGAATCTCGCAGAAAGGCCATCTTCCCTGGCCACTCCCTAATGGAGTTCACAGCTCCCCTTTTCTGCTACCTTGGTCCTCAACAGAACTCATCATGTGGGCCGTGAGTCTGTCCCTCTTCTTAGATAAGGAGTTTCTAGAGGCTTTGGCCAGGTCTTCTCTCTTTATCATCAAAGTGTGCGACACGGGGCTTGGTTCATCGTAGGTACCGACACGGTTGGCTAAATGGATGGATGCACAAGTTAGACTGAATGAAGGACCATTTCACTAATCATTTGCCTCTCCTAGAGCAGCTGTCACCACCATCTGTTACAAAAGCTTCAGGTTGAAATGTTACTTCAGGCCGGGCGCGGTGGCTCAAGCCTGTAATCCCAGCACTTTGGGAGGCCGAGACGGGCGGATCAC
>NW_012115066.1:1498671-1544157 GCF_000951035.1 Colobus angolensis palliatus | reverse complement strand
AAATGTTACTTCAATTCCTTTCCAACACTTTCTGCCTACCCAAGCCAGGGGATGCCTCCTTCACAGAGCTGGTCATCTGTGGTTAGCAGAAGACAAGTGAATGTACCACGTCCCTCAGAGCTTTGAAGATATAGCTTGGGAGTCTTGCTGGGGTGGAGTGGTCCTAGCTCTATTCCCTGCCAGCTTCATGTGCCCAAGGGTCATACAAAGACCCAGAGTCCAAGACTGCAGAAAACCCCAAGACAGCCCTATCTCCTTCTTCTTGGCCGTCACTCGGATTCCTACCTAAACCTCCTCCAACTCCATGACTCTAAACACAGCATAGACGGAAGCATTTCCTTCTAGTTCTACTGGTAAATATAACTGTCAGAAGATTTTTCAAAAGCGGGCAGTGAGAGAAAAATCATAAAGGCAGCTAAGTCCTAGTTAGGGAACAGAAAAGCTGGATTTGCCACCAAATGAACTGAGATGCCCCTAGAGTCACCCCAGAAAATACAGCCTGAGTGTACTGGGATGGTCAGCTGGGCACTCGCAGATGTCTCCTTCCTGCTTCCAGACCCCTAAAATGACAGGGCAGGGGTTAAAACACAAAGATCACAGGGTTGAGAAATACGGAGAAGACCATCACTGGGCCCCTCTTCTCAAATCCCTATGCTAGATATATAACATGTATTTAATAAGAAAAAAAGAAAACAATAAAAAAAAATCTGGCCAGGTGCGGAGGCTCATGCCCGTAATCCCAGCACTTGGGGAGGCCGAGGTGGGTAGATCACTTGAGGTCAGGAGTTCAAGACCAGACTGGCCAACATGGTGAAACCCTGTCTCTACTAAAAATACAACCATTAGCCGAGGGTGGTGGTGGGTGCCTATAATCTTGGCTACTCGGAAGGCTGAGGCAGGAGAATAGCTTAAACCTGGGAGGTGGAGGTTGCAGTGAGCTAAGATCGCGCCACTGTACTCCAGCCTGGGCAACAGAGTGAGACTCTGTCTCAAAAAAAAAAAAAAAAAAAAAAAAAAAAAACAACTAATGGAAAAAAGGAAAAGAAATAGAAATAAAGGTCCAGGCAATAAAGACTCAAGCTGGTGGCTCACCCTTGTAACACCACAGGGCATATGCAAAGTCAGGTATTGCTTTGCTGTGATGTAAGAGGTCAGAATCACAGGAGCCTGGCAGCTGCAGTGTCAGATACATTATACCACAGCCACATGAGGAGATATTCTGAAACACTGATTGTTTTAGGAATTGTTAATAACTTGAGAATGTGTACATGATACTATGTGTAGGGGGTTGAACTGGGAACTGTGTCCCTCAAAAGTTATGTTTAAGTTCTAACCCCTGGTGCCTATGAATATGACTTTATTTGGAAATGGGGTCTCTGCAGATGTAAGTGAGTTAAGGAACTTCAGATGAGATCACCTTCCATTTAGACTTGACCCTAAGCCCAATGACTGGTGTCGTTTTAAAAGTAAATAGAGGGGCCGGGCGTGGTGGCTCACACCTGTAATACCAGCACTTTGGGAGGCTGAGGTGGGCAGATCACAAGTTCAGGAGATCGAGACCATCCTGATTAAAATGGTGAAACCCCGTCTCTACTAAAAAATACAAAAAAAATTAGCCAGGCGTGGTGGCAGGCGCCTGTAGTCCCAGCTACTCAGAAGGCTGAGGCAGGAGAATGGCATGAATCTGGGAGGCAGAGCTTGCAGTGAGCTGAGATCGTGCCACCGCACTCCAGCCTGGGCAACAGAGAGAGACTCCGTCTAAAAAAAAAAAAGTAAAAGGTAAATAGAGGGGGCCAGGCATGGTGGCTCACGCCTGTAATCCAGCACTTTGGGAGGTCAAGGTGGGTGGACCACTCGAGGTTAGGAGTTGTAGACCAGCCTGACTAACACGGTGGAATCCTGTCTCTGCTAAAAATACAAAAATTAGCCGCACATGGTGGTGTGCACCTGTAGTCTCAGCTATTCAGGAGGCTGAGGTGTGAGAATCACTTGAAGCTGGGAGGTGGAGGTTGCGGTGAGCCGAAACCACGCCACTGCACTTCAGCCTGGGCGACAGAGCAAGATTCCATCTCAATCAAATAACATAACATAACATAACATAACATAACATAACATAACATAACTAGAGGGAAATTTGGGACACAGAGACAAGAAATCTTGGGACTCCGGAGAGAATGCCAGGTGAAGATGGAAGCAGAGATTGCAGGGATGCATCTACAAGCCAAAAAATGCCAACGATTGCTGGAAGCCGCCAGAACCTAGGAGAAAGGTATGTAGTGAATTTTCCCTCAGGGTCCGCAGAAGGAACAAACCCTGCTGACACATTGATTTGGACTTCTCTTCTGAACTGTGTGAGAATAACTGTCTGTTGTTTTAAGCCACCAAATCTGTAGTAATTTATGCAGCCTGAGGAAACCAATATACTATGATATGTAGAAGCAGCTTATATAGCTCTTTACAGGATTAATTTCCATCATATGGTATGAAAAGGATGGACAATGGGTATATATTACTTCTGTAAAGAGAGAAAAGGTTATGAGAAACATACAAAAAGTTTGCCATCTCTCATCACTGATGGATTATCTAAAAGCAAAGCCTTGCTGCCATGTAGCAGCAGTTCTTACTTCATCAGATATTTGATATTTAAAATAATCCAGGGAGGTAAGTGCATGAGAAGACATTATTCTGATTTTATGGGTGACAACTTGAGTTGGAGTGTGATCAGGAGGCTGAGCGCTGACTGAGTCTGAATAAGAATTTAGGTTTTGGTGCTTCTCACCAGCACCCATTCATTTGGCTATTTACCTGGTGTTACAGGCTGAATTTTGTTCCCTCCTAAATTCCTATGTTGAAGTCCTAACCTCCAACACTTCAGAACGTGACTGCATTTGGAGGCAAGGTCTTTCAAGAAGTGATTAAGTTAAAGTGAGGTTTTTGTTTTGTTTTGTTTGTAGTAATCTAATGTGAAGACACAGCAAGGAGATGCCATCCATAAGCCAAAAAAAGAAAAGGGGGTGCTGGGAGAAACCAGACCTGCTGACACCTTGTGCTTGGACTTCCAGCCTCCAGAACAGTGAGCGGATGCATTTCTGTTATTTAAGCCACCCAGTCTGTGGTATTTTCTTAGCAGCCACAGCCAACTAACACACTTAGGAAGGCTGGAACACACAGTCTCCATACCTGTTTCCTTTTTTCCTGTGGCATTCTCCCTGAGCTCAAATAGGAAGTGGGAAAATACATAATTTCCAGGTACAGGATCCTCCTGCCCAATGAGGCTATTTCTGAGCTAACAACAGCCAAGACTTTTGGCAACTCTATTTTTGAAAGAAGGTCCACCCTGAACCGTGGAGAAAGAGAGTGGTCAAAGCTACATTCATGTGATGTGCCAGCTTCTTCTGGTTTCTCATTCAAAGCCACCATGGGAAACAGGGAGGGGACACCAGGCCTTGGGTTTCCTTTGTGGCCAGGGAGTTCTTTGTGACTTTTAAACAGGGGAAGCAAGGCTGCGGGAGACAGCGTGTTGTGCCTGGGGAACAGGCTCACAGGCTCACAGACAGAACTGGGTTCAGATACAGGTTCTGATCACTCCTAGGTGACCCCAGGCAAAATGCTTTCCCAGACTGAGACTCAATGTCCTCCTCTGTAAAGTGAAGTTAACCCCACCCACCTCACTGGTGAATATGCACTGGCAATGTTAAGCACTTAGCATGGTGCCCACCACATAGTACGTGTTTAATCAATGTCTGTTATGTTTATTAATGAAAAGGTTCACCAATTTGGCTCCTTCTTCAACTGTACCTAAATCCCATTGGGGTGGTTTGCCTCTTTTCCCCTGGGTTCCATGAGCCTGGGAGCTGGATTTTTGTGTGACTGCACAGTGCTTTCAGATTTCCAATTTTTTTCCCTCCAATATTTAAAAATCAAGAGCTTTCACACAGAAATTCCAACCTTTGGCTCCTTTAGATAACCTGGAGGCAGCAATGCAGAAAGTGCCCTCCTGCATGGCAGTGCCTGGCTGTGGCTCGGTTGGGGGCTTCCCTTTGGTGTGGCACGTGCTCTCCAATGTGCGTGAGTCTCACTTCACCAGCTGCACCGCTGCCCCTCCCGCCTGGCTTCTTTTAGACGTTTGTACTTAAGACTAAGTGCAGGAAGCGGGGGCGGGAACCAAAGAGTGGGTTCAGCAAGCACTGTGGATCAAATAACGGAATCCTCCTCCACTCAGACTAAAGGGCTAAGACGTGCTGAAGGCTGAGGACATTCAGACTTCATGAGGAGCCAGGTTTAAGGCTGGTAGGTGAACAGGTTGTCCTAGCAAGAATTCAACCTCAAAATTTCACCAGCAGCTACTAAATGGAACATGATGACAAATCACAAACACACAGCAGAACTACAGAGCAGGAACGAACAGGCACATGGATATTCTTGTGTCTATGTCTTCTTCAGCTCACTTAATACAGCCGGGATGTGTGAATGAGGGAGAGACTGCAGTCCACCCTATCATCAGAGTAAAACCATCAGAGAGGCATGAAACTAAGGAGTGACTCTAGCAAGTCACTGCGTTCAGAGTGTCCCAAATGGAGGCTCACAGAGGCCGCTTAGGATGGGCACCATCTGTCTGGAAACCCCAGCCACGGCTGGATGGCTTCCCCAAAAGTGAAGAAGGGGGAGGAGACTGGAAGCAAGCAATAGTGGTTTATTTTTCCTTAGAAAATGGAACAAATTAGCCTGCACATCCTGTCTGAGATTCAGGAAAAGGTCCCAATTGTATGTTAAAAAAAAAAATAAAAAAAAAGAAAACCTCCCATACTGCAATTTCACAGAGCAGATCGATATTGCAGCTTAAATGGGAATTTATTGCCTTCAGAAATGCAGATGAGGCTATGCACTGTGTTTTAGCCTGCCTTCCACCCAACTATTCTGCTGACTTCCTGTGACCCTGGCTGCTCCAGCCAGCTACCTCTTCAGGTAACGGTGACTGCTCCGTGCAGAGCCTGCTTGTGTGCTCGGGCCAGCGGCACCTGGCTCACTCCATGTGTTGCCATAGAAACCACTATTTGAACATGCCCTTCATCTGTATGGGTTAGCCAGCATCCCTTCTTCCCCCATCCCTGTCTCCCTTTACTGACTGATTCCCTACTCTTACTCCCACCAAATTCTATTCTGGGTACTGCCTAGACCAACGACCCAGTAAGCATGTACTAAAGTTGATCAGATGTGCTACAAGATCAAACCCCAGACCTCAGGACAGGGATGGGGCTGTGGGTTTCCATTCAGGCGGCTGTCTCCGTTTTCCTGGAGGGATGCATCCGTTTCCACATCCTCCCCAGCCTTCCAAGACACCCATAAAAATTCGATCCCTGCTTTCTCTTTACTTTTATCTCTGCTGTGTGCTCTGGGGAGTTTTTATAAAACAAACGAACATGAACTTCAAGGTATGGAGAGTGTAAATCACTGCAAACTCTCCTAAGCCTCCAAATGCTACAAAGCTACTTAGCCAAGGACCAAAGAAAAACCCGATAGGTGATTATTCTTATTAAATAAACATTATCCTGCCTTTGCATTGCTTCCTAGTTGACAGAGCATTTTCACATATATTACTGCCATTGAATCCCCATGACAGCCCACACAGGAAGTAGGGCTAGTACCACACACATCTCCATTTTGGATGGAACCATTTTTTAAAATACAGAAACACACACACACACACACAAACACACACAGAGACAGAGAAGGAGAGAGAGAGAGAGAGAAGCGCTCAACAGCACCCAGAATTAAAACTAGCTAGGATTTTATCACATTTCCATTAATTATTTTTCACATTAGTACCTTTCGGATAAGGCAAAGAAGGATGCTTTATGCACTTCAGTTGCATTGCCTGCTCACCTCTCATGCTCCTAGGTAATTATTTCCTTCAGTTTGTTTTGCAACCTGAAAGTCTATTTTTAATACTTTCACTGACACATTTCTATCTATGACAAATAAATAATATTGGTTTCCATGTGCTTTTAAAGTGCACACAAGGTCAGGCACGGTGGCTCACGTCTGTAATCCCGGCACTTAGGGAGGCCGAGGTGGGCAAACTGCTCGAGCCCAGGACGTCAGGACCAGACTGGGCAACATGGAGAAACCCCATCTCCACAAAAAATTAGCTGGGCATGGTGGCGCACACCTGTAGTGCCAGCTACTCAAGAGGCTGAGGTGGAGGATTGCTTGATCCCAGGAAGTAGAGGCTGCGGTGAACCATGATAGTGCCACTACACCCTAGCCTGGGTGACACAGTGAAACCCTGTCTCACGCTGCATGGTATTCCATCACAGGATTTGTCAAATCCCCTAGAGATAGGCATTTAGCTGGTTTGTTAATTTTTCATCATTACCAACAATGAGGATATGAATGAGTGTAAGCGCATCCTCTTCTACACAGGCCAAGGTCTTCTCTGGTGCGAGAAGGGTCCCGCCATTTCGGTTTACTTTGCCCTGCCTACTAGAAGAAGTGCACGTCCCCTCATAGGCTCACAGTTCACCAGATTTCCCCCTCTGCGAACTGCCCAGGTAAGTCTTCGTTAAGGATAAACATGCCACAATCAGAGGTAACAAACACAGCTTTCCGAGACAAAACAAATCATTTCCCTTGTCCTGCTCATCACTGCTGACTGTTCTTTTCATGGCTGCCAGAGGGAATATTTACTTTTCCCTAGCATGGTGCTTAGCCCAATAAAAGATATGTCATTTTCCAGAGCATGCCCAAGGATGTCAGGCTGACCTATTCTTGACTCAGCCTTCAGGGCTGCCACAGAAGAACCAATCAGTGCCCAGCTTTATACCCACAGCACATTCACTTTGGCTGGATTCCTGCTGCCAAGGTTTCCAGGGGAAGACAGGTTGCCCCCTATTCTTTCCATACTAGGTTCTTCCCAACATACATTCTCAAAGGGCACTCCCACACTATTCCTTCACCCTCATCTCCTGAAGATAATTTAAACACAGGCCACAGACAGACAGAGACACCGACTGCCTTCTTGCTGCCCTCCCGAAACTGGCAGGGTTTGGTGGTTTATGGGAAAGGACACAGGTTTGGACTCATCAACTATGTAACTATGGGTAAGTGACTTACCCTCTCTGAGCCTCAGATATCTTTCCTGTTAAGATGAGGACTGTTGTAAGAATTAGAGAAAATATATATGAAGCGACTGGAAAATATCAGGCACTCAATTCATGGCAATCAACAGCAAGCCAGGAGACTCTTATTAAAAACCAATACAGCAAACAAGGATCTGCTCTGTGGAGACAGAGAGTTACGATGTGGTCCAAACTCTTTTAACAGTGAGACCTGAATGAGAAGACAAAATGAAGACACACACAGACCAAAGTTGGGATCATCTATAATTGACAGGTGAATTCTGTGGACTGGAACTGAAGTCTTCATGGAAAATGTGAGATGTTAAGCTGGGTCTGCCCCCACTCCCAGGGGACATCTGGAAAGGTCTTAGAGACACTGTTAGTTGTTACAACTTAGGGGACAGGGGTGCTACTAGTATCTAATGGATAGACCTCAGAGATGCTGGCTAACATCCTACATTGCAACAAACAGTTCGCCAGTCCAAAAGACCAGCAGTATCAAGCTCAAGGAACCCTGAGTAGGGTCACAAAGAGACAAGAGCATTCTAGGCAGGCTGGCAGCACAGGGATAGCAGGGAGTAGAAGTGAGGGTTGCATTTTCCTGAGATTATAAGGACATTTATCTGGCTTAAGCCAAGGCCACTAGCTAGGGCATAATGCGTGGGAGAGGAAAGGGCAGGCAAGGTGTGTATAGGTAAACAGTTAGGTTTCCTATTACATAGGGGTTACATATTACCCTATTACTGTGCTCTCTGCACAGGCAGGACTCACAGAATCAGGGAAGGTTAACTAGAAAACACCATCCAGACCAAGGGTCTTAAACTTTCTACCACCACCAATCTTTCTGTCCACCTACCCCTCAAACCCCTGAAGCATCACATGTTCCGACAACCGCCATCTTCTAAACCAGAGGCATTTTCCAAGTAAGATGTGTAAGGAAAGCTTTGGTAGAAAAATCTGTCACCAAAATGCAGTTATTAAGTACTAATTAATATGATTCCCATTTTTTACTAATCGTAAACAAATGTCACTGCTAAACCAAGCCTCTGACCACCATGAGATAATGGGTGTTGCTATGAAGTTGGAATGAGTCCAGTCAAAGGCAAAGACATCAGGCACTTCTAATTACTACTGAAAATAGCCTGAGAGCCACCTCCACCAGGATGTCTGTCAAGACCTTACTTTGGGAATCTTTGATTTGGTCCAACTACTTTATTGCACAAAAGATAAAAAAGACTATCAATAAAAACTAACTGATCTATTCCTGCATCGTGTTCCAGGCACTGTGCTAGGCACGACACACATTATCTCCTTTACTCCTCCCAACCACCCAAGGAAGTAGGTACTATTAGCAATCCCATTTACTTGCCTTTCAGAAATGTCATGGTCACAAAGTTAAGAAAGGTGAGAGTCAGGATTTGAACCCAGATCTCTCTGAATCCAGAGTCCATGTTCTTCCCTGCAAGGCAATGGATGGTTCCCTTGCAGAGGACAGCGTGGTGCCACCCTTGGACCCAAATCCCTGATCTTCAGTCAAGCACTCAGGCTGATGCACCTCAAATGCAACAGATTAAAAGGCCCCTGAGTTATGTATGGCCCAGTAAATTCCACCCTTAAGAGGCAATTTGACTTTAAAAAAAATTGAACACTTTCCTCTTATCTCATGTTAAAAAATAATGAGCACAGCTGAGCTAGAGACGTCTGTGAATACAGACAAAACAGTTACCCATCACAGAAGCAAATAAATATGTAAATGGCTGCCCGTTCCTCTGCTTGCTCTGCCTTCATCTCTGCAGCAGGGAAGAGCGGCGGCAACAGCATTTTTCAAGAAGTGGTTTAGGATTATGTGGTGGAATTACTATTTATCTATTCAAAATATAAGGCTTGCTAATTAGGTCATAATGGTACTCATCTATCATGTGAATTTGGAGCATACACTTTATTGATCTACAATGCTGTCCACAGGCACAATGTGCTTATTAATACCAGCTTAGCTGTGCTGAGCTGTTCTCATGAACCTTCAACCTTCTGGAAACCAATTTAAGTGATCCAGGCTGACTGCAGATGAGGGGCGTGTTGCTATTACACTGTTCCATTAGGGCTGCTAGATTTGAATGCTTCACCTTCAGAATCTTTCCCCTGGATTTTGTCCAGAGTTCCCAAATTGCAGAGGATCTGCTAATTCTGATAAGAGGTTACAGATAAAATGAACTCATGAGATTATGTCATTAGAAGTTGGTTGGGTAAAAACTGAACTTGTAGGTATGTGAATTGAGCCCTACATTTGAAAAGGTGTTCAGGCAGGCAAACGATATTAAATGTTCTGGCTACTTCAGCAGGTGTCAGAGATGTTCCTTACTTACATACACAAACAGTGACAGAATGGCCCCATTACAAATCTAGTTCCTGGTCAACCTCAGTTCAGGTTGCTGGCCAGTGACAACTGAGACTTAGCGTGGCTGAGTTATGTTCCACGGACCTCTTCCTAATATCTATGCTGAATTCTGGCCCTGCCATTTGCTAGTTGTAGGGCTTTGAGTAACTGTGTTAGGCTGTTCTTGCATTGCTATAAAAGAATATCTGAGTCTGGGTAATTTATAAACAAGAGGTTTAGGCTAGGCGTGATGGCTCACGCCTGTAATCCCAGCACTTTGGGAGGCTGAGGAGGGTGGATCACTCGAGGCCAGGAGTTTGAGGCCCACTTGGCCAACATGGCAAAACCCTGTCTCTATTAAAAATACAAAAATTAGCCAGTTACTTAGGAGGCTGAGGCACGAGAACCACTTGAACTCAGGAGGCAAGGGTTACCATGAGCTACAATTGCACCACTCTACGCCAGCCTGGGTGACTGAGAGAGACTATGTCTCAAAAAAAAAAAAAAAAAAAAAAAAAAAGAGGTTTAATTGGCTCACAATTCTGCAGGCTTTACAAGAGGCATGGTACAGGCATCTATTCAGCTTCTGGATGGGCCTCCGGAAGCTTTCCATCATGGTAGAAGGTGAAGAGGAGCAGGCATGTCACATGGTGAAAGCAGAAGCAAGTTAAGAGAGAGTCTGGGCCGGGCGCGGTGGCTCAAGCCTGTAATCCCAGCACTTTGGGAGGCCGAGACGGGCGGATCACGAGGTCAGCAGATCGAGACCATCCTGGCTAACACGGTGAAACCCCGTCTCTACTAAAAAATACAAAAAACTAGCCGGGTGAGGTGGCGGGCGCCTGTAGTCCCAGCTACTCGGGAGGCTGAGGCAGGAGAATGGCGTGAACCCGGGAGGCGGAGCTTGCAGTGAGCTGAGATCCGGCCACTGCACTCCAGCCTGGGCGACAGAGCGAGACTCCGTCTCAAAAAAAAAAAAAAAAGAGAGAGAGAGTCTGATGGGAGGTGCCACACACTTTTAAACAACCATATCTCAAGAGAACTCACTATCACACAGACAGCACCAAGCCATGAAGGATCCGCCCCCATGATCCAAACAACTCCTACCAGGCCCCACCTCCAGCACTGGGGATTACAATTCAACATGAGATGTGGGCAGGGACAAATACCCAAACTAGATCAGTAACTTACTTTACTACTCTGTACACTGGCCTCAATTGTGAAATAGGAACAACAGGATCTACCTGGTGGGGTTGTTATGAAGTCTTCCTAAGATAGTATACATGAAACATCTGGTACACAGTGGGCACTCAGGCTTTTATGCCTCAACTTAATCCTTCTGAGATAGGTCAGCATGCCCCCTGCAGCACACACTCATGAAGGCCAATCGGCATAGAGCACAGGACTCAATGTACACAGATTCATGTGCACAGATGAACTGGGTTATATAGAAGGAATATCTTATCCTGAAGGAATGATGCTAGCAAGTAGTGTTGATCCATGAGATGTAACTCCAAGAAATAATTCCATGGTTGGGTATTTTGGAAAATGCTAAACATTGTATCTCCCACTTAGGGATTTCTTTTTTCTTCCTTTTCTTTTCTTTTTTTTTTTTTTTTTTTTTTTGAGACGGAGTCTCACTCTGTTGCCCAGGCTGGAGTGCAGTGGTGCGATCTCCGCTCACTGCAAGCTCCGCTGCCTCCCGGGTTAATGCCATTCTCCTGCCTCAGCCTCCTGAGTGGCTGGGATTACAGGCACCTGCCACCACTCTCGGCTAATTTTTGGATTTTTAGTAGAGACGGGGTTTCACCACGTTGGCCAGGCTGGTCTTGAACTCCTGGCCTCAAGTGATCCGCCCGCCTTGGGCTCCCAAAGTGCTGGGGTTACAGCGTGAGCCGCCGTGCCCTACCCCACTTAGGGATTTCTAAAGCACCCAAGACTTGTAGTAGTTCCACAGCAAAGAAACCTGTTTGACTTCATTTTACCTGGGGGTTTTCACACTTTTTAAATCACTGTGTTGGGAGATGGGTGGGTGATGGCACGAAGGAGTTTATCATTTTAAACACTTAGGATAATGAAAAGACTCAGAATGGGAACAGAAGGCAGGAAGAAGGAAAGCAAGGTCAGAATTGTTGCCACCCCTCAAGGCTTAGGGGCCAGAAATAACAACTCTCCAGAATCTTCCCAAACCCTAGCCATGGGGAAAGGGCAAAAAGCCAGCAATGAATCTTTCAAGAATCAAAATGCACAGAACTGGAACGCAGAGGCACGACTTTTCTCACACATTTCCCTGGACTTCTGGCTTTGATCTGAAAGACCAGGGACAAGCCACAGCAAAACTTTGTGCTTATTAAACCTTGTGTTTAAATGATTTATATAGAAAAGTTGAGAGGCTGCATCTCCAGGCTGAGTCAAAAGAAGGTGGAAGCTCAGTTATCCCAAGTATCCACCAAACATCACTCTTCTTTCGCTGCACCTACCACAGTGCGGAAGAGGAGGGGGAGAGAGACGGGAAAGAGGGAAAATGGAGAAAAGAAGGGTGCTGAGAGTGGACAACTGGGGACATGAGAGTAACCAGGAGAGAAACCTAGAGGCAGGGGAGCTGGAAGAAGTCACTAGTGTTTCATCCCCTTTAATACCCTCATGGTACCAGGCAGATGATACCTCCTGGGTCCCCAGACAGCCAGCAGCACCCACCACCAACTTGCCAATTCTGAGCTATTCGTCCTGCTGCAGATCAAAAGATTGACTTCTCAGCAAGAGGGGAAGTTCCCAAGAGCACGTTAAACATAACTGCAACTGAATGAGCCCAAGAGGGAATGAATGATTCCATTTCTCAATGAGGTGCATAACAGATGCCCGATGTGGCTGTAGCTACTTTCGGCTGAATGGCTGGACTCGGCTTGCAAAAACTACACTGCAGCCTTCTCCAAGAGATGCGAAGGGGGCCTATAAGCTCCCTTGAACAAAAATACCATATCTCGTTTCCCACACCACTGTAAAGATGATATGTAAAATTCCCTCTCAGAGCCTGAGAACTTTGGATGAAGAAACCACTTCCTTCAGACGTGCAAATGCTGCAGACCCTACGGAGTGAGAATCTATGACTGAGCAGCCTAAGACATGACAGGAAAAACAAGATTAGGAAAAGTTGATTTTTACAGGAACTGATAAAAGTGCTTATTAATATCGTTAGTGCTTATTAATACCTAATGACAACAGACACTGCATATTAAGGAGACTATCAGTAACACTTTACACATCTTAGAATTGCAATCATTAGGAGTGTACAATGCATTTCAATGTATCCCCCTGCTTTCTGGAAGCTTCTTGGGATCTCCCTATTCAGTTTCCATAAGATGCTGATGCTATGATTTTGCCTTGTAGGAGGTAACATGCAGATGAACAAGATTTTTTCCCCCGTGTCTGGCTGCCCATCCAAATGTCTGATGTCCTTCTGATTTTATCTCCATTCCTGTTATACTTGATCCAAAATTATCCAGGTTGCTATGCATGCATGTGTGTGTATGTGTGTATACATATATGTTATATATATGTATACACACACACACACTTGGAAATCTGAAAGAAGGAAGAAGGAACAAAGCCAGATTTTCTCAGCTTTCAGTTCTTTCAACTAGAACAGACATTTAAGAACCCACATCCAAGCAGAACTGGACCATTTTATCCTTCGATGTAGAAAATGGGCCAGGTGCGGTGGCTCACGCCTGTAATACTAACACTTTGGGAGGCTGAGGCAGGCAGATCACGAGGTCAGGAGATCAAGACCATCCTGGCTAACACAGCGAAACCCTGTCTCTACTAAAAATACAACAAAAAAATTAGCCGGGCATGGTGGCAGGCACCTGTAGTCCCAGCTACCCGGGGGGCTGAGGCAGGAGAATGGAGTGAACCCAGGAGGCGGAGCTTACACAGTGAGCGGAGACACAGCCTAGGCGACAGAGCAAGACTCCATCTCAAAAGAAAAAAAAAAGCAAGAAAATGGACTTGGGCTGGACATGGTGGCTCATGCCTGTAACCCCAGCACTTTGGGAGGCTGAAGCAGGAGGGCTGCTTGAGCCCAGGAGTTCGAGACCAACCTGGAAAACAGAGCAAGACCTTGTTTCAGTTTTTTCCAAAAGAAAGAAAAAAAAGAAAAGAAGAGAAGAGAAGAGAAGAGAAGAGAAGAGAAGAGAAGAGAAGAGAAGAGAAGAGAAAAGGGACTCAGGCTAGGCATGAAGGTTCATGCCTGTAATCCCAGCATTCTGGGAGGCTGAGACAGGGGGATTGCTTGAGCCCAGGAGTTCGAGACCAACCTGGACAACATAGCAAGGCCCCACCTCAACTGAAAAAAAAAAAAAAAAAAGAAAAGAAAATGGACAAATGGACTTAGCCTTAGCCTTCTTAGGCCATAAGGAAGATGAATCATCACTGCAGGAGATGCCAGAAAATGCAAAAGGAGAGCTAAGTAAGTTTAAGTTTCCAGATAAAAAATAAACAAAGGTAAAATTTAATGAGCATATACCATGGGCCAAACACTAGACAAGGTGCTATTTTAATCAGTATCTCATTTATCCTCTCAAAATAAAAACCCCAAAACATTATAAAACTCATTCCATTATCCCCAAAATGGGGGAACTGAGGCTGGGGAGAGGAAGTCACTTGCCCAGGGCCACGTAGCTGGGAAGCCACAGAGCTGAGGACCGAACTCAGACCTGCTGACTCTAACGTGGTGCTCATCCCTCTGCACACACAGCCCCTCACTACCTTGTACTTAGGAGTGCATTAAAACAAGCCAAAAACCCCACATGGGCTTAAACTGCTGCATTCACTCAACAAGCACTATGTAAGGTCCTCTCCTCTCGGGGCTGTAAGGCACTCAAAAGTGACACATGAATAGGAAGAAAAAACACAACATCACCTGAAACCCTAATTAAAAATCCATGCGCTTCTGAGTCCTGAACAATTTCTCTATCACAAAATATTTACTGCAGCTTTGTGACCTTCGACAAACCACCCAACCATTATGTGCCCCAGTTTTGTCATCTATAAAACGGGGAAATAACGACATCTACTCCTTTCGGGTTGTTGTGTGATTTAACACATTTTAAATATAAAGCACTAAGAACAGTGTTGGGCATACAGTCAACACCGTGTAAGTATAGCTATGCCGCACTATCGCTCTTATTAGATAATCACACATCATCGAGGCATGTGTGCACACACACACACAGTCACACTTTTTCTTTTTCTCTTCTCTCACACAAAGACTGGTTATTGAGACACATTTTTCCAATAAGAGACAGTGGACTTGGCAAAGGAGCCTCTTAATGCAGCCTCCTTTATTTTCCATCTTCCACTCTCCTTTATAAATAGGTTCGCCAAACTGATGCTTAATAGCTTAATATCGGGTTCATATTAATCTCACCCTGTCTGAACGTCAAAGGGACACACTGTTCTGACTGCTAAGGAAATGAATTTCAGTTGTAAGTTTCCAAGGGATCAGAGCTGGGGAAAAAAAAAATCCCAGCTGATCTAAAAAGACAAACATCTCCTTGGTGCTCTTTTAAAGCTATTTGGGTTTTACAGAGCCATCGCTCCAAGCAGGGGAAATCCAACAGCCTTAGCCTGGCCAGCACAAGGTCCCACAGACACTAGATGGCGCTAGAACATGCTCGAAACAAAGACCACCCAACACCTCAGCTCCTCTGGTCCTTCGCCCAGCCCAATCCAGGCCCCAGGTGGGTTCAATGAGGCAAGATGTGTGATATAGACTGTACAAACTGGAATAAACCATGCAAACATTAGCAATTATAAATAGGTGTCAAGGAAGCAATACTATATGCTTGGACAAAATACACCCAGGTACTCTTTTCTGGATTTCAAAAGGCAAATCATCACAATAATTCAGTACTTAGCACTCCTGAGCTGTACACTTAAAAATGGGTATGACAGTAGGTTTTATGTTATGTATATTTCACCATAATTTTTTTTAAAGGCAAAGCATCCCCAACAATAGGAACAGTGTTTTCATTCCAAGAAATAAACACAATAATGTCATCAGTTACCATCTCTTACTCTGGTATAATGTGTTCTGGCCCCAAAGCAACAAAAAAGTAGTTATTTTACAAACTGGCTGGTTCCAGGACACTGCCAGGCAGCTCATACCTCTGTTCATTTCATAAACCTTACTTTATATAAATACCAACCTCCCTATCATTGAGAAGGCTCTGAAGCAGGTTATTCTCATAGAGAGAAAGGTCTTGTGCCCCAAACCAGCTCTGAGATGTGTCTGCTGCTGCCTCGAGCCTCACTATCTGCAATTCATTTGAGTGGAAAGGCAAGACAGCCCGTTCACGCACAGATTACTGGTGGTGGGCTGAGAGCTGGGTGGGCTGAGAGCTGGGAGAACAGGGAAAGCCTCTCGAGGCATGAGCCTTACAGGCATGAGCCACTATGCCCGGCCTAGAGTGGCTTCTCTGATGCCAGTGTGGATAAAGCTGCTCCTCTGGTTGGTCACCCTTTGAGCCAACTGCACAGCTCAGCTTGGATTCCAGCCGGAAGTCAGGTGGTGCATCCTGAGATGCCTGGTCTCACCTAGGTTGCGAGGGGTAGCAGGTAGAGGCTTCTGGCCACCAGCAGGGTTGGATAAAGACGCTAGGGTCCTGAGGATGGGAGGCAGTCCATGAAAGAGATCGTGGGCACTGGACTTGGACTGAGAGAGGCCTGGGGCTGAATTCCAGATTCCAGAGCTGGCTCCTTCCAGAAGAGTGAACCTGGGCAACTCTCTCAGCCTCAGCCTCTACCACTGCCAAGTGGGGATGATAATGATAATAGCTCCTCAACCAGCTGCTGTGAGGATTATGTGGGCTGATCTGTAAGAAGGACCTAACACTAACATAGTGCCTTGATAAAGCCTGAATGACTTGGACAAAGCAGGCACTCAGACTGGGGTTGAGGAGAACAGGGAAGCTGGAGGGGCTCGGACTCATCACTATCTTAGCAGAAGTGGTTGCTGTTTTGTGAATAAAACTGGCTCCAGCTTGCCCCAGCCCTGAGAGTCATTCAGGCTTCATCTGGGCAAGGAAGCATTCCCTCCAGCCTTCTGCCCTCCAAACTTCCTTTGATGGCCTCTCACTGTCCTAAGGATCAAGGCTGGGATCTTAATACTGTTTCTAAAATCCAGCCCCTTTTAGCCCCCGTGGACACGTCCAGACAGGCCTCTGCACACTCCCTGTCTTCTATCCCATAAGCCCCATTCTCTTTACCTTATGCCCTCACAAATGCTGCTCCCTCCACCGGGAAGACTCTTCTCTTCAGGGTCTTATCAGCCTTCGGGCCTCAGCCAAATGCCCTTTCCTCAGGGAAGCCCACCATGCTACTATCATGTCCTACACTTTTCCTTACACGAATCATCACATTTGAAATTGCCTGTTCAATGCCTGTCTCTCAACTCTGCAGTGAACTGTAAGCACAGGATCTCAGTTGATAAAAGCTAGCCATTACTATCACTATCCATTCAGCAAATATTGACTGAGCCCCTCCTGAGTTCCAAGCACCACTATGGAGGCTGAGGATACTGTGGTGAACAACAAACAAAACACAGAAGTTCCCTCCTGGAGTTTCTATCTTACAGAAGGAGACTAGCACACAAGAATGAATGGAAGGACAGTGTACACCCAATGGTGATAAATACTACAGAGGAAAATATAGCAGGGAAGGGAAAAGATGCAGTTTGATAGAGGGTGGTCAGGGAAGGTCTCACTGAGCAAAGACCCAGAGGAGGTGGGTGGACTGGGGAGAGTGCTGGGGGTGGTGAACATTCCAGGCAGGTTTTAGGGTCAAGAAGGAGGCTTAGGGCAGATGTTTCAGCTGTGATGCCTCCTTCCACATTTTCTGACTGCCTCAGAGCAATGGTCAATTGCACGGCCTCTCTGTGCCCTAGGTGAGGGAATCCACGCAACAACTTAAGTCATGTCTGTGGCTCCTGGGAAGGGACCTGGCACCAAGAATGATTTATAACATCGCCTGGGGTCCCAGCAAGGTTGGATTTGATACTGGCTCACCTCCTCCGAATGGACTCTGGGAAAGGACTATTCCTAGTTCCTCGTTCAACGTTCATACTGGCCTTCCGGGTGGGCACAGGCTACTGGAGATGAAGGCTCTGGGGCTGATTTCACAGGGAATCCCAGACCACGTACCTCTGCTCAATGTTAGAATCAGCAAAACACCAATTCCTGCTTGCAGCAGCCTCTGCCATCAACATTTGCAAGCCAGATCCTTTGGTTTTTAGTTTTTGTTTTAGAAAGGACTTGGAAAAGGGCTAATAGTGCTCTGCTCAGAAGCAGGCAGAGAACGAATGCCATATGCTCTTCTAAATAAACCTTCCCACACAATGACCAGGACATTTCTATCTGGGAAGGTCTGTTAAATCTCTCGAGCTAGAGGCAGGGGCTGGTTCTCTCACCATTACTCCTCTCTACTCCCCAAACATCAAATCTAGTATTGAGACCTGTACTTCTACTTCCCTAACATCTCTTGACTCTGTCCATTTCCCTCCATCTCACAGGGAAAGCTGCCAACATCCCTCATGTAGACTACAAAGGTAGCATCCCAGCCAGGGTCTCTCTACTAACCTTGGCCTCTGCCTATCACTGTTCCACCGATGCTAGGGTGGTTTTTCTTTTTCTTTTCTATTTTTTTCTTGAGACAGAGTCTCACTCTGTCATGCAGGCTACAGTACAGTGGCGTGATCTCTGCTCACTGCAACCTCAGCCTCCCAGGTTCAAGCGATTCTCCTGACTCAGCCTCCTGAGTCGCTGAGACTACAGGTGTCTATCACCACACCAGGCTAATTTCTGTATTTTTAGTAGAGATGGGGTTTCACCGTGTTGCCCAGGCTGGTCTTGAACTCCTGGCCTCAAGTGATCCACCCACCTCAGCCTCCCAAAGTGCTGGGATTACAGGCATGAATCACCGTGCCCGGCCTAGAGTGGCTTTTCTGATTAAAAACTGGATTGTAGATTGTAGTTCTGCCCTTTGGGCTCCCCTCTGCTCTCGAGATAAAGTCCAATTTCCCAGGTGCACGGGCTTCTACAGCCCTTTATGATGGCACCCTCTGGCATCTTTACCCATGGGTCCCAGGTAGAGCATCTGTGCATGGTGGTTTGGTAAGCTTTGCTTGTTGAAGCATCCAGCACAAAGCTGGGCAGAAGAAATTGCTGTTAAATGCGTGAGATGGACCAACATTCTCCAGCTAGCAGGAGGCAGAGGAGCTCCCTGACCCTGGGCCAGACCCCTATGGGGGGGGGGTATTTATACAGATGCTGATTGTTTGCCTACACACAGTATTACAAACAAACAGGAAATTAATTCTTCATCTTTTAGTTCCCATTCTAAGTTTAACTGTCTACATAACTTATTTAAAAAAAAACAAAAAAACTCTGCCATCAATACACAACAGTTGAGTTATGAACCTCCTGGCCACCTAAGGCCTCAGATTAGTGAGTGTGGGGTAGCTCCTGCCTCCTCAGTGTACATCCACCAGGAGGAGGCTGCTTTGGGGAAACAGCTGGAGAAATTCCCAACATATACCTCTGGAAGGGCATTAAAACACCTCAACCAGTGAACCTTTGACCCTGGGAAAGTAAAGGCAAGTGCATATTTTGGGTACCTGCAGAAGAACAAAAAATACAATACTAGGTAATAAAACAGTGATTCAGAGCATGAGCTTTGGAATCCAATTCTTACAAGCTGTGTGATCTTGGGCAGGTCACTCAACCTCTCTGAGCCCCTACATCCTAAACTGGTATGAAGCAGATCTGAGGAGCAAATGACATAACCCAAATAAAAAACTGAGCATGGTGGCTCAGACATGGTAAGAAGTCCACCTAGGTTCACTAACATTATAGCTTTACCTACTGTTACTTCTGATGTAGGAGCAAAAACTGTTGTCAAAGCTTCTGTATCACAACAATAAGACTAACCCAGCAGCATCAAGCATTTCTTGAGTAACTGCTATGTTCCAACCCTGTTCTAAGAAGTTCACAAATATTAATCACTTCATCTTAAAAATAACCTAACAGGCCAGTACTATTGTACCCCAATTTTACAGATGGGGAAACTGAGGCAAAGTGAGATTTAAAGAACCAGCCCAGGATTAAACAGCATGTACTATAAAAATTCAAATATATAAGTGAAAAACACCTTCCTCCCTAGTACTGTTTTATTTTCCGATTCTAACTTTCACCATAAACTATTCATAACTGATAATCCTTCAAACCTGTTTATCCCCAATTCCATATGCAAATCTGCAGTTTTATTATATTCATACTTTATTATATAAGCAATAAAATAAAGACATTCCTTAAACCTGTACCTTTAGCTTCTGACAGTCATTTTTTTCAGTCTTCTATATTAAGATTGCAAGATCAAGTGTTCAAGAATACAGGTGTTGGCCAGGCGCGGTGGCTCAAGCCTGTAATCCCAGCACTTTGGGAGGCCGAGACGGGCGGATCACGAGGTCAGGAGATCGAGACCATCCTGGCTAACACGGTGAAACCCCGTCTCTACTAAAAAATACAAAAAACTAGCCAGGCGAGGTGGCGGGCGCCTGTAGTCCCTGCTACTTGGGAGGCTGAGGCAGGAGAATGGCGTAAACCCGGGAGGCGGAGCTTGCAGTGAGCTGAGATCCGGCCACTGCACTCCAGCCTGGGCGACAGAGCGAGACTCCGTCTCAAAAAAAAAAAAAAAAAAAAAAGAATACAGGTGTTGTTTATTTTTTAATGCGTGTCTTTCTTTCAAAACACAAGAGTAATGTGCTCAGTGTAAAAAACTGAAAAACGGGCAAAACCAGACATTAAATTCTCTACAATCTACCACGAGGGATGACCACTGCCTACATTTGTTGAATTTTCCTTCTGGGCTGATCCTGAACAATTTTGTTTACATAGTAGAGTTCACAGGATGCACTTGCTGGGCAGTGGGTTTAAGCCTGGGTGATTACGCATGTTTTAATTACTTAGCCATTCAGGACACCTGCTGGTCTTACAACATAGGTTCTCTGCAGATTGTAACTCCACAGAGTTCTCTCTTCCTTTCAACAGAAATTAAAAAGGAAATTAAAGTCACAGACACACCAAATAACACCAGGAACACTGGAGTTCCTGGAGACTAAAAATCAAAAGGCAACTTAGACCATCCAGCATCCCATGATTGCATATGTGAATGAGCTTCCACTGAAAAAACCCAAACAAGGCTGATAGTCCTGGTGGATGATCCAGGCTCCAGACTCCGCTACCCTAAAGGCACAGCCAACAACTGGCTTCTTCTGGGGACCAGCCTCCTGACCCTGAGCACACGGAGGGCCAATCCTCAGCCCCCTCCCTGCATGCTGGAATTGGCTGAAATGGGTCTGGGAGGGTCTTGGTGTTAACTTACTCTCTTCAGTAAGAGATCTGAGCCTTCTGATTACATTAGGAGTGGTTACAGTGGGATAAAAGAAACCCTGCTCTTGGCGGGTGTAATCCTTGATTTAGGAACAGGGCACACGGCTGGAGAAGGTAAATGGTGCCTGATGAGTAGATTCACGCCCAGGAACTGAAGGACAACGCAGTGCCCTGAGAGGCCAGCAGAGATAGGTGATGGGGGCGTGGGCAGTGCAGGCAGCAGGGACCAGCAGCAGACAGAAGCAAGGAATGGAGAGCAGTGGTAGGGTTCCAACGTTTCCTGCGGGATCCTGCCAAAGGAGAACCAAAGGCAAGAAGAGAGCAGAAAGCAGGACTGAGCCCTCCAAACCGCACTGTAAGTGAAGGGTGGGGAGGAGCATCGCAGGCGCAGATCTCAATGTGCAGACTGACTTCTTGGTTCCACAGTGTCTCCAACTTGGCCTCATTTGTCCTGGCTGGGGTCCCAGCATGAGCCTACAGCTTCTCTATCAGCTGCCTTCCAAGGGGGGTGGCCTTTTGCAGTAGATCAGGTTGAGGGGGTTATGGGAGAGGACGGAACACGACCATACAGCCTACCAGCCACACCCTCCATGTGGCTTGAAAACATCTTGTGCACTGCAGGAGCAAGAAGACACCATTCTCCACCAACAAAACTCTGTCCAACTCCACCAAAAGAACTTACAGAATCACAAAAGGTGGGGTGTCCCAAATCTGTTTACCTTACAGTACTGTTTGGACAGCAGGGTGCCCAGTAGTGGAGACCAGCACACCAAACAAGAACAACCCTTTGATCACCGTGTCATCTCAGATGGAGCAGTGTCACACTGAGCTTACAAACTCACCCCATCAATCGCTGAGGCCTGTTTGCCCTTCTGCAATTAGAAATTCATTCATCCATTCAACAAACATTGACTATCTAATATGTGCTAATGATTTTAATCATGATGACTAACAGCAGTTAAACATGTACTGAGGGCTTACTGCATTATCAGGCACTGTACATTTTTATGTCTTAATTCATTCCACACAACAACAATATCATTATTTCTATTTTACAGACAGAGAAAACAAGGACAGAAAGAGAAAGTCATCCGTCTAAAAGTCACATAGTCGACAATAAGTGGCAGAGCTGGAACTTGAACCCAGGAAGTTGCTTTCAGAGACCATGCTTTAATGCACTCTGTGTACCAAGATCTAGGTACACATAGGTGAATGAAACAAGTAGGATCCCTGCTTACATGGAATGCACAGATCAGAGTGGAGACCCACAATCAGAAAGGCACAACTGATGATTATGATAACTGCCTAGAAGAAACACTCTGGACACTGTGATCAAGAATACTAAGGGTGAGGAGGGAAACAGTCAAGGTAGAGCAAGTGACCCTGCAGGAATACAGTTCTGGGCAGAGGTAACAGCATCTGCAAAGACCCTTAAACAGGAAAGAGCCTGGCATGTCTGAGAAATGGAAATGAGGAGGTCAAGGCGGGTGGATCACTTGAGGCCAGGAGATCAAGACTAGCCTGACCAACATGGCAAAACCCCATCTCTACTAAAAATACCAAAATTAGCTGGGCATGGTGGCACAAGTCTGTAATCCCAGCTACTTGGGAGTCTAAGGCATGAGAATTGCTTGAACCCAGGTGGCAGAGGTTGCAGTGAGCCAAGATCACGCCACTGTACTCCAACCCAGGCAACAGAGTGAGACTCTGTCTCCAAAAGAGAAAAGAAAGGAAAAGAAATGGTAAGGAGACTAGCGTGCTGGACAAGGTGGAGGATACCAGGAGAAGAGATGCTTGAAGACCAGTTAGAACACACAGGGCATGTAGTCTGTGGTAAAGAGTTCAGATTTCACTCCAGGTGCAGCAAAAAAACTCCCCAAATACCTTGCAGAGCCCAGTTGGGAGAACAGTGGTTAAGAGAATCACCAGGTTACCCCAAGTTGTGTGACTTTTGTCAAATGAGTTCACCTCTCTGGGTCTCACTACCCTCATATGTTAAACAGGAATAACAATATCTACCTTACAGGGCTGTTTTATTAAAAGAGTCAGTTACAAATGCTACCTATGCTAGTGCCTGGCATATAGTATATTGCTTCCGTGTTATTTGGTAGCCTCTGCCTCCACAACCTCCAAGTTTTCTCCATGTATTCAATAGGTTTCCTATTTTAGTGGGGGAAGTGAGACTGATAAGGGTACAGCCAAAAAGAAGGAACGAGGCCAAATTAATTTGTGATCAATACTTCTTGTAGCTATTAGGGTGACAGGCACCAGATAAACAAAAATAGAGCTGAAGACCAGCTTCTCTGCCAGCTGTTGCCATCAGTTGCTTTGGACAATTATGCAGGCAAATGCATAACCTTTATACAATTAAGCATTCCCTGACATTTTATTTGCAGCTCTTCTTTTTTCATCCGCCCCCTTTTATTTAGTCTGCTTTCAACTGTGAAGGTCCAGCTGCTGGCTTCACTTGGATGCGCTGACTTACGGTAATTTTGAGTTAAGCTTTATTTTACAATCTATGTAAATAATGAGGCGGAGGCAGACTCAATAAAAGGCAGCCTGGCTTCAGCCAGAGTTCAACTCTACAGCCACAGCAGGACTTTAGGAGTCTGGGTGGTTGGCACAGACCCTCAGACAGGAGTCAGGAGGTCAGCGCTATGCCACAGCCTGGCTGGACTCCTGGAAAACAAGACATCTGCCAGGCCGAGGGGCAGACATTTGTGGCTAGGGCCTACTCCCCCTCCAAACTTCACTGTGAAAGAGGCAAGACTGTTTCCAGTTCTTCACTCGTTCCACACCCATGCACTTGGCCATGCCACCTTGCAGCCTCTCTCACTGGAGATAGAATAGATTTATCTGCCCCATTGATCCTGGGCTTGGTCATGTGACTTACTTTGGGGTCAATGGGACAAATGAGCAGATGCTTAAAACATGCTTATGCAGCTGGGCTTGCACTTTTGTACTTCTAATACTGCCATGAGAAAACCATGCCATGGGGCAGGCCTCTGCTCCAGGAGAAAGAAAAGCAGCTAGGGCAAACCTGCACCAGCTTGCAGAATGGAGCTAAGCTTGGTGAGCTACGATTAGCTGAGCTATAGGCTGGGTTCAACTCTTGTGTTGCACACAGCATATTACATTTAAAAATATGCACTGATGGTTACTCATTTGAAAGTATCTGCTGAATACTTATTATGTACTACACTTTTTTTTTTTTTTTTTTTTGAGACAGGGTCTCTTTCTGTCACCCAGGCTGGAATGCAGTGGTGCCATCATGGGTCATTGGTGCCATCATGGGTCATTGCTGCCTCGACCTCCTGGGCTTAAGTGATCCTCCCATCTCAACTTTCCAAGCAGCCGGGACTACAGGCATGTGCCATCATGCCTGGCTGATTTTTAAATTTTGTTGTTGTTGTTGTAGAGATGAGGTCTCACTGCGTGGCCTAGGCTGGTCTCAAACTCCTTAGCTCAAACAATCCTCCCACCTCAGCTTCCCAAAGTGCTGGTATTACAGGCGTGAGTCACTTTGCTAGCCTTGTACGAAATTTTATTTCATTTATTTATTTATTTAAAAATTGAGATAGGATCTCGTTAGGTTGCACAGGTTGGTTTTGAACTCCTGGGCTTCATCAATCCTCCTGACACGCCCTCCCAAAGTGCTGGGATTACAGGCATGAACCATCACACCAGGCAGTACCATGAGTGCATAGAAAAGGAAGCAAGCAGTTAGATAGGAATAATATCTGTTCACACATTTATCTCCTTCGCTAGACGACAGGCTCCTCGGAGCTGGGGCTGGAGTTTTTTCCTTTTGGTTTCCCAGCACATAAAACAGTTCCTGCTTAATAATAACAGTGATTATTATTGTTATCATCATCATCATGCAGTAACCACACAACGAATAATTGCAGTGTCTATTTATGGAGTCCTACCATGTGCCAAGCCTGTGCTAAGCTCTTTACCAATGTTATTACACTTGACAGTCACAATTAAGGAGATGAATCCTGTTTCCATTTTTCAGATGGAAAATCTGAGGCTTGGGGAGTTTGCTTCGTCAGTTCCTAACCCTCATGTGTACAGCACAAGCCCTTCCCACTTCTCCCCCTGCACTGAGCCTCCATTTCCTTGACCACTCTGTTCTGGATGGCATCTACAAATTGTTCGTGCCCATCCTTTTGCTTCCTCTCTTGGGCACACAGCACAGCCCTTCCTTGTCATTTTCTGTTTGTTTACTTGTTCATTTGATCCCCCAAACCAAACTAAGAACCTTAGGTAAAAATCCTAAGGTGCAGGGATTGTGTCTGTAGAAGGCAGTAGTTAAGAGCTTGGGCTCTGAGGTCACAAGAGTGTGGGTTCGAATCCTGGCTCTGCCATTTACTGGATGACCTCATGCATGTCCCATTTTCTCCCTCAACCTCACTTTCCCCTCCTGTAAAATGGGGATCATGATAATAGAAATAACTTCCTCAAAGGATTCCGAAATGATATAAAACACGAACAGTATGCTGTGAGGGCTCAGTAACACCAGCCATTGCAGTGCCCTCCCTCTCTTCACCCGATGGCAGGTGGGAGGTGCCAGATTTGTGAGGAAGAAGGCCTCACGGCTTTGCCTGCTCCCACACTGGCACAGCCTCACCGCTCCAAACTAGAGTGACCTTTTGGGGTTACGTATTGTGTGAGAAGTACAGAGGCTGTGGATTCCTAGCATAAATCATCACAGATAGCTCATCGAGCTCTTACTTACACAAACCAGCTCTCCCTGCCTGAACACTTCTGTGCATGTCTCTCTTCTGCGATACCACTTGTCCAGAATTCCACAAACAGCAATTCTTTTCCCGAGCCATAATAATTTGATACTCATGGTGCACCCTTCCCAGAAGGCGTCACCATTGTGGTGGTCATGGACAAAGTGGGCCCTCGCTGTTTTACAGGACAGGGTAGAATGTCCTGGGTGTATGTGCTTACATGATGGCATTTCTGTACTTTCCTCCAGACTGTTCCACGGGCTGCAACATCAGCTCTGTGGCTCTTCATTTATATTCCAGCCTCCACGCTGCACTCCACCACTCCACCTCTCTCCCTCCTCCCCTTTCCTACCATGTGATACAATTCCTCTCCCCCTGGGCGTCTTCTGGCTCCAGTCATCACTCTCACTTAGGCAAACCCTTTCTATGGATTTCATTCCCCTAATTTTCTCCCATAAATCAATCCTCCCTTCCCTCGGCCACTGCTGCTCTATGTAGATTGTTCCTCTAGTCGTTTATTCATTTCATCCAATTGCATATTCAACGAATGGTTGTTGAGTGTCTGTGATGTGCTGGGTACCGGGGACAGAATAGTGAACTAGAGAGGTAGTGGCTTACTTGGGGCTGCTCTAACAAAATACCATGGACCTGGTGAACAACAAACATTTATTCCTCATGGTTCTGGAGGCTGGGAAGTCCAAGATCAAAGTCTTGGTAGAATCAGCATCTGATGAGGGCCCGTTTCCCGGTTCACAGACAGTGTCTTCTCACTGTGTCCTCACACGGTGCAAAGAGCGAACGTGCTCCCTTGTACCTCTTTTCTAAAGGCATCGATGAGGGCTCTGCCCTCATGACCTAATCACCTCCCAAAGGCCTCATCTCCTAATACAATCATACTGGGGGTTAGAATTTCAACATATAGAATTTGGGGGAGACACATTCAGACCCAAAGCAGGCAGTTTAGTCTCACTTCTGGAGGTGCAGACTGGCATCTGGAGGTGGGCTGCTGGGTTCAAAAGTGGCACCTTCACCTACTAGCTGAGTGACCCAGGGCAAATTAACTAATGTCTCTGGGTCTCATTTTCTTCATTGGTAAAACGTGGATACTCATCACCGCCTCATGAGGTTCCCACAAGGTTTCTTTCTTCTTTCTTTCTTTTTTTTAAATTCCTTTTTTCCCTATCCTACCTTAGTCTAAGATCTCACAAGGTTTAAATAAATAATATGCATAAAGCGCTCAGGAAAGTGCCTAGCACATACTAAACACTCACAGGACAGTTTCCAATGAGTACAACTACTGCTACAACTATTACCATCTGTGGAGTAGAAAATATTCCAGTGAAGGAGACTGGCACTGGTTCTCTGCAGGAGAGGTGTGTGGTGTTACAAGGTCACCCAGTGAAGATGACATCGGACCATTTAAAAAAAAAATGCTTGTTACAGCATCATACAGTTTCGGCTTGTCCCAACTAAATATAGAGAGAGGGACAATCACACACTACTTGTGCATTTGTTTTCAGACTAGAAATATAGCCAAGGGAGTCTAGGCAGTGTATTTATTTAAAACAGCAGACAAATGTGCCAAGACAATTCAGTGAGAGAAAAATAATCTTTTTGATAAAAGATGCTGGGACAACTGGACATCCACCTGCAAAAGAATGATGCCTAATTCCCACCATACATAAATATGAACTTACAATGCATCATAGACTTAAAAACAAGAGCTAAAACTACAAAACTCTAAAAGAAAACATGAGAGTAAATCTTTGGCACCTTGAATTAGGTAATGGTTTTTAGATATGACATTAAAGGCATAAGCAACAACAACAACAAATAGATGAGGTGGACTTCATTAAAATTAAACCTTTGTGTGGCAAGTGATGCTGTCAAGAATGTGAAATGACAACTCGGAATGGGGGAAAACGTTTGCAAATCGTATACCTGATAAAGGAATTGTCTGAAGAATTAATAAAAGAACTCTTACAACTCAACAATCAAAAGACCTCAACTTACAAATGGGCAAAGGACAGCAACAGAGATTTCTCACAAGAAAGCATACAAGTGCCAATAAGTACATGATAAGATGTTCAACATCATTAGTCATTAGCAAAATGCAAATCAAAACTACAATGAGATATTATTTCACACCACTACGATAGCTATCTTCAAAAAAACAGAGAACAGTAAGTGCTGGTGAGGATGTAGAGAAGTCAGAACCTTCACGCACTGCTGGTAGGAATGTAAAACGTAAAACAATATAGCAGCTTTGGAAAACAGTCCAAAATAGCAGAAAGCAGCTCTTCAAAGAGTTTAAACAGAGTTCCCACATAACTCAACAATTCCACTTCTAGCTGTATACTCATGAGAAATGAACACATATGTGCATACAGAAAACTTGCACACAAATGTACATGGCAGCCTCATTCATAATAGCCAAAAAGTGGAAAAAATCCAAAAGCTGATACATACTATAGCTTAGAATCACGAGTGCCCACCCCTTTGAATGTGAGGACTTTTTTGCTTATCTTTTGTGGTGGATATCACAAAAATTATGCACGAACTTTTTTTTTTTTTTTTTTTAAGCTCATCAGCTATCGTTAGTGTATTTTATGTGTGGCCCAAGACAATTCTTCCAATGCAGCCCAGGAAAGCCAAAAGGTAGGACACCCATGGTGAGATGAACCTTGAACACGTTATGCTAAGGGAAAGAAGTCAGTCAGAAAAGATCACATATTATATAACTCTATCACTATGAAATGTCTAGAATAGGCAAATTCATAGAAACAGAAATGAGACTGGGGCTGCCCAGGGCTGAGGGAAAGGTGCAGGGAGTTCACAGGGAATGACTGTTTGTGGGTATGGGGGTTTCTTTCTGAAGTAATTAAAATGTTGAAAATCAGACAGTGGTGATGGCTGTCTATGTGAATACACATTGAATCATGCACTTTAAATGGGTGAATTAATATGGTATATTAATTACATCTAAATAAAGCTGTTAAAAAAACCCCTAAAACATAGTAATATACTTATTGACTGATACCTTCTGTAGTGGTGCTCAGGACCCCCAAATTGAATCCAGTTCAGTTTAGGGCTTCTACTTGGCAGAGAATGAGGTATTTCTCTCTCTCTCTCTCTCCCTCCTTCTCTGTCTCTGTCTCTGTCTCTCTGTCTCTCTCTCTCTCTCTCTCTCTCTCTCTCACACACACACACACACACACACACACTCTCATTCTTATTTCCTCACTTCTGTTTGGAGACATGTGTGTCAAATGGCACAGTAGTAATGTGCTGATACCATACACAATGCCATGCAGACGTTTCCCTCTGATCACTACGCCATAAGTTAATTTTTTCCCCTTACAAGGAGCATGATGAAAACAGACCTCAATTTTAGGGTCCGAAGAACCAGGTTCCCATTCCCAGTTCTTGCTGTTTCCTAGCTGTGTGACCTTGCGCAAATTACATCATCTCTCTGGGTCTCCATTTTCTGCTCTATAAAACAAAAGAGTTGGTCTAACACCTTTCAACCGGAGTACTCTTGGTATGTGGGGTGGGACAATTCTTTGCTTTGTAAGACTACCCTATCGTGGGGGACATTAAGTTTCCCTGACCCTATGATTAAATGCCAATCACGTCTCCACCCCGACGCCAACACTGTGGAACTCACCATCCACATTTCCAAACGCTCTCTCTCAGCCCCACATTTTTCTACCACCTTTGGTTAAGGATCCCTATAACTAGATATTCTCCAGGGCAACTCCTCTAGCTCCAAACACACCTTGATGCTGGCCTCGGTGCCTTTTCCTTTGATAACTTCCACCTCACATTCATTTCCACTCTCCAGATCTTTCCACTAATGTTTATAGATATCTTACATAATAATCTGAATTTTACCACCATATTAGCAGCTGGAAGGTTGGCACAGTAGAGAACCCACCATTTAAGGCATCGAGGCCATCACTGACACTGCCCCTGAATCAGAGCAGAGCTGAAGTGGAAGCTCAGTCGCAGACACCACAGCAGCCGCGGCTGCCACGCTGCCCATCACACTGTCACGCTGGGTGGGAACTGGGCAGCCAGGCAACAACCAGTTCAGTTCCAGCTCTGCTGGGGTGTTCCGATGTTTTAGGTTTGTCCTAGTGGAATAATTCTGATAATTCATGGTATGGTTCAGATCCAAAATACATTACTGAAATATAGAAAGTCACCACAGTGGAAATGAAGAGGACAATGGTCAAACCCAGATCGGTTCAGAAGTCAGCAAACGAGTGTAGTTCTTTCTAGTTTTTGCTTCTGTTTCAGTTCACATCCTAGTTTTAAATATAGTATGTATTAAATATGATGTGAAGTCAGATTTTAACACCCTGTAAGTGTGAGAATTTTGCAATTCTAATAGAAAACACACCATAAATTAGTATAAGGTGACTCATCTACACCAAATGTCTCAAAGTGTGACTGTCTAGAAAGGATCACTGATCTCAGAGGCTCTTTCCTCCCTTTCCTTCCAGATTCTACCTCACAACTTTTGCTCTAAATGATTACTCAGGCAGGCCAGGTGCAGTGGTTCACGCCTGTAATCCCAGCACTCTGGGAGGCCAAGGCAGGCGGATCACCTGAGGTCAGGAGTTCAAGACCAGCCTGGCCAACATGGCTCTATTAAAAATAGAAAAATTAGCCAGGCGTGGTGGCTCACACCCGTAGTCACAGCTACTTGGGAGGCTGAGGCACGAGAATTGCTTGAACCCAGGAGGCAGAGGTTGCAGTGAGCCAAGATCACGCCACTGCACTCCAGCCTGGACGACAGAGTAAGACTTCGTCTCCAAAAGAAAAAGAAAAAAAAGAAAGAAAGAAAAGTTATTCAGACTATCACAAGGCAAGTCTTTGTCCTGATAAATAATCAAAGTATGGTTAATTTCCCCAAACTAATCAAGACTTACACGTGGCTTTTAAACTAGTGCCAGTCTTTATTTTTTTCTTTTTTCTTTTTTTAGTTTCCACCCTTGATATCTGAGGTGCCAATCACTAGAAATGAAGAGAACCACATAAAGCAGGGAGGGTCCAAGGATGCATCCCGGGTGCCTAACACCGAATTAACAGAGGCTAGTATGAGACTCAGCTCTGTTGTTTGTAATACAGCCTCTCTGAACACAACTGGGAGAGTTATTACAGTGGACACTTTAGACAACAGAAGCGCCTTCTGAGCATCCCCCCATCCCTGCCTTCCTGGAAGAGGGTCTGCTTCACCCCCAGCTATATGTGAACATTCCACTGGTATTTCCTTTTTTTGTTAGGCCAGGAAGCAAGATGCCAGATGGAACCAAGCTGGGACCCTGGCTCCTTGCTGGTAGGCAGGAAAAAGAAAACCCTTGTCAGCTGTCACAGACACAGTACCCTGGAGAATCCATCCGGTTCTTCAATTTGGTGTTTTTCGAAAGATGGAATGGCTTGGGCGGGTAGCTCTGATGGTTGCTCGTTATATAGCGGAATGGTGGCCCATAGAGAATGGAACCCACACTTAGGAGTACCTGCTAAGTGCTGGACAGCCTTTCTCACATTTCCTCCCAGCAATCCTAGAGGCAGTCCTGATTGCCTTTGTGTTGAAGAGGCTCAGAGTGGTTAAGTAACTTGCTCAAAATCACAGAGTTACTAAGTGGTACGGCTGTCTGACCTATCCAGAGCCTGGGCTCTTAATGTTTTATATCATGAATATGTTAATATACATGCTAAGGTAAGGGGGAGGCCTTGCAAAATCAGCTTGCTCCTGAAATTTATACCCAAAGCTTGAAGGATGTTATTTTTAAAACTTTCTCACATCTAATATTCTCCTCTATATCCTCCATGCCTCGCATAGGACTGGCACAGATAAAGTAAAGGTATCTCAGGCTTCAGTCTCATGCCAAGGAAGTGAGGGACCAGGGACTCAGGTTCAGCTTCCATCAGAAGCACCATACACAGCTTTGTTAGATGATGCTTGAGGTGAGGAGGGACCGGGGCAACTTTTTGGGGGCTGTGACTGTGGGGTGATGAGGAATAGCTCTGTGTGATCGAGACATGACACGGCAGAGCTTGAGGTCAGTAGCCTTTCTGGCCTTCGTGTGCAACCTTAGGGAGTGGTCATCTTTGACAGCGTTCGGGAACACAGGGTCACATGAACGCTCTCTTGGGAAACGGGGGTCCAGTGAAAGGTCCGAGCTGCCCCTAGGAAAAGTAAGACTCTGAAAATGGGTACCTATTAGCTTCTCTATCAAGACAAGCACACCGATGATGCAGCGAGGAGATGCCTTTTTATTGACTGAGATTCCAATCAGCAACTACTATGTAACAAATCATCCCCAAATTTAACACCATTTTTATCATCTCTCACAGTTTCTATGGTTTAGGAATTTGGGAAGGAAGTGGTAGTTCTGGTTCGGGGTCTCACAAGTCATTGCAGTCAGACAGTATCTGCAGCTGGGACAGCAGTGGAGGAAGCAGCCAGAGATGGCCCAAGCATCTCTCTCCTCTCATTGGCCTCTCCATGGTCTCTTCGTGTAGACAGTTTGGGCTTCCTCACAATACAACAGCCTCAGGGCACCACATTCACATGGTGGCTGAAGCTTTCAAGAGGGGTATTCTGGACAAGGAAGAGGCCGTGTCGCCTTTTATATCCTAGTCGTAGAAATTACATAGCACCACTTCTGCCATACTCTACTGATCAAAATAGTCACAATAGCTGGCCCAGTTTCCAGAAGGGCGGACACAGTCTGTACCTCTCGAAGGTAGGAGTGCCAAAGAGTCTGTGGTTTAAAGACTCTTTGTCTTTAAAACTTTAAAACTGCTGCACTGAGGGTGGAAGAAAGGCAGAAGTAACATGACTGTGGATAGGGGAAAGGGAATGTATTGGGAAGAGAGACGCACCATGGAGTCACGTCCCCACAAATACACAGCACATTTCCAGAAAGAAAGCAGGCAGGCACTGGCCAACCAAAATGAGTTTGAGGAAAAATCTATAAAAGGTTCTGTGCCACACAAGAAAGACTGCCTGACAAATTAGCTAATGAGGACAAGGCATCTGTCCTTGGAGATTTCCGTCAGATGCAAATTGGCCCAAATTTGAGGCCAACTGACCTCTATGAAAAAAGCAAAACCAAAGTCAGATTCCTGTCATCCGAAGAACAACTGTAACCCTGATCACACTCCAAAATCAAGATAAAAGCCTGGCTCTCCAAGGGTCACAACAGGCTTACAATAAATGAGCCTATGTAGCAAGAAATACATATGTGAAACACCTCTTCCACTTAACATTTGGGGCAAGAGATATGGGCAGTTGCTACAGGATATTTCTCAGCCCTGACAGGCAGGTTTCTCCCGGTTGGCACTGCAGGGTGTTGCAGCTCAGACCCATTTCGCTTGAGTGAGCCCAAGGAGGGACAGCATGGACTGAGGGTTCTCTCTCAGGCTGTGTGAACTGATGTCACTCACAGCAGCAACAAATCTTCTAAAAGTCTTCTAAAAGTTCGGGAGTTGGTCAGTGCAAAAAACCTACACCCCATGCTACTACATAAGCTAACCTTTGACCTATCAGCTCAGTCCAAAAGAGTCTGTGGCAAAGACTGTGGCTAATCAATTCCCAGTACCCACCGGTCTCCCTTTTTGCCTTTTCATAATATTATAGAAAGTCCTGACTATTTTGGTCAATAGAGTATGGCAGAAGTTGGCTGGGCGTGGTGGCTCACACCTATAATCCCAGCACTTTGGGAGGCCGAGACAGGTTGATCACCTGAAGTTAGGAGTTTGAGACCAACCTTGCAAAAATGGCAAAACCTCATCTCTACTAAAAATACAAAAATTAGCTGGGTGTGGTGGTGCGGGCCTGTATTTCAGCTACTCAGGAGGCTGAGGCAGGAGAATCACATGAACCTGGGAGGCAGAGGTTGCAATGAGCTGAGATCGTGCCACTGAACTCCAGCCTGGGTGACAGAGCAAGACTGTCTCAAAAAAAAAAAAAAGTGATGCTATGTGATTTCTACACCTAGGATATAAAAGGCGATATAAGTACCCACAATGAGAAAGAAAACATTGCTTAGCCTCCCTTGCAGCTAGGTATGGTCATGTGAGTAGGTCATGATCAGGCAACCAGATCATGAGTGAAAGTGATGTGTGTAACTTTCAGGTCATCTCCTTATATATCAAGCTATCTGTTCTGGTCTCCCCCTTCTTGTTTCCTTTCTCTTTTTTCTTTTTTTTAAAATTTCAGTCTTGCTCCTTCTGTATGTCCTCCCTTTCTGATAACTCAGAAATAGTAACTACTATAGTAGTCTTGGAATTCCTAAGGATGGGAGAGCTCCTTGTGGCCTAAACTGCTCATCTCTGGGGTATTCCAAGTGAGAGACGTTTTCTCATTGAAGGCACTTATTAGGCCATAACCTGCATCTTATTTTAGCCACTTCATGATGGGTTCTCTTTGTTATGGCAGCTTACCCTATGTTCTAACTAATACAGAATCCCTGGGCCACCTCAAATATTCTACACTAAGAACCTAATGTGAGAAAGAATCATAGAAGAAACCCTAGAAACTAGATCCCAAAAGTCCCCCAAAAGATGTACACATATCTGTCTTTCTGAACCTTTTCCCTGCCTTCCCATTCCTCCCTATTTGTCAGAGGTATGCAGTGTAGGTCTTCCATGGCTCCATGTATGACTGACTGACACTGACCATTCTTGATAAGAGCTTGCAATCCACTCAAATCAGTTCAAACAAGGGAAAGGCATATTCTAGAAGACAGAGGCTTCACTGAAAAGGCAGAAACACTGGGCTTCCTGGGAATCTGGGAAAACATCTGAGAAAAAAAGCAAATACTCTCTCCATCTCTCTTTTGGGGACGGCCACGTCTGGCCTCTTGGGCTGGCCTCTAGGTGGACCAGCACCCTCTACTGTGAATTCTGCCTTTCCCAGCTGTAGCTTCTATGTGACTGTGTCGTATCCTACAGAATGATTTGCTTAGCATCCTAAGGCTGATTCAGTCCTGCGTGTCTTTGAAAGAGGCATTCTGATTTGCTGCTGGCCAGCTGGTAAACAGACTAGCCTAGGATCAATTGTCCACTTAAGGTTTGGTCAACAGTGACTGAGATGGCAGGGAGGTGTCTTGGAGAGCAGAGGGCTGCCCCTTCCAAAGGTCACAAGTGCACGGTCTGGAAGTTGCTGAGGACAGGGCAACTAATTCAACATACATTATGTACCCTGGCACTCGGGATGTATGGGGAATTCACGTATACTTTTAAACAGAAGGTCTTATGCAACATTTCTCAAGTTAGTAGCGGTCAAAGACATGGTTGTGTATTCCTGGTCTTTCTCTTCAACTAAAAAATAAGCTACCAGAATGAAGCAGCTCCTAAGAATTCTCTTGACTCTCAGCACCTAGCAATGTGCTCTGCAAAAAGGAGGGTTTCAGAGTAGCAGAGGTATCCATGTTGGTTGGATTTTGAAAATCCAGGAATCATGTTGCAACAACAAGCCTGCATTAAAAAGGATGTGCTATGAGGAAACATTTCATAAAGTATGGTTTGCATAAACTTACTCTTTATTTCTCCATTTCTGCTGTAGAGGTACAAATAAGTTTTCTTAAAGAAAAAAAGGAGGGTTTCAATAACACCTGACCTACTGATGCAAATTTGAGCAGCAGACACATGATGAAGGGCACGAAGTCTCAAGGAAGAGAACTAATGGGAGAAGATGGGTAAGTGTCATTTAGAGGCATTCCACAAAAATGAACTAAAGATGAACCAGACTGGGCCGGGTGCGGTGGCTCATACCTGTAACCCCAACACTTTGGGAAGCTGAGGCAGGTGGATCACGAGGTCAAGAGTTCAAGACAGCCTGGCCAACATGGTGTAACCCTGTCTCTACTAAAAATACAAAAATTAGCTGGGATTGGTGGTGGGCGCCTGTAATCCCAGCTACTTGGAAGGGTGAGGCAGAGAAGTGCTTGAACCTGGGAGGCGGAGGTTGCAGTGAGCCAAGATCGTGCCACTGCACTCCAGCCTGGGCAACAGAGTGAGACTCCGTTTAGAGGGGAGAAAAAAAAAAAGATGAACCAGACTGATAACGTGGTGGGTTTCCAGAGAGGAAAACAAGGTGGAAACAAGAAAGAGCTCCTTGGAGTACTTGGGGGATGTGACAAGAACTGACATATTTGCAACAGAGAGCACATTTCCACATTTCACTGGCCACAAAACTATCAGGAAGTCAAACTGGGGCCAAAAAAAAAAAAGACATAACTGACTTGATTGAATAACCCAGGAAAGTTTTTCAAGCCACTTGTTGGAAGCAGGAGGGGGAGGATATCCCTTCCATGGTCACTGAGCTTCCCAAACCCTTCTCACCCCTAGAAATTCACAGGTCTACAATTCCCCGATTCCCCAGGCTCATCCTGCCATGTATACTAGCAGGGCTCAATAAGACACAAGGATGAGCAGAATTCTCACGGCTCACGGCATGCAGTGATAACGAGCTGCTCCTATGAATCCCTTTTCCAGGGCTGAACATCTCATTTCTCCTGGGTTTCATCCTGTCTCCACCTTCTCCTTGGACCCTGCAGGGAGGGGGCCCCCAGCAGTCAACCTCAATGTACCCTAACAGTTTCACGTCTCCCACTCCCCACACATACACATGCACACTTTGCTCCAGCCATAGAGAATCTCTGTCTTTGGATATACTATTCCCTCTCTGGCTGGATGCCCAGCCCCACGTTTGTTTTCAGGTCCATTTTTATGTATTTGTAAAGACTGGGCAGCGATTTCATTTCTCTGAAGGCTTGCCATATCCCCCTAGGAAAAACTGTCACTCCTCGCCAGCTTCAAGCTCCCACAGCATGCTGCTCATTCCTCTATTACAGCATTTATCACACTTGAGGGTAATTATCTGCAGGCTATTATGTTTCTCCCTTGCAGGACTGTGAGCAACTTTGATCTGATCTATAATAGTTTGTATTTCTTCCAGTACCTGGGTGAGACTGGGCAATTGCAGGCACTCTGCAAATGATGTGTGCATGAACGAATGTTAGAATCAAGAGAGTCGAAGGGTGCTGGGGGTCAGGGAGCTGAGAGCCATAGCAGTTGGTCCATGGAGGGATAAAAGTCCCCTCTACAATCAAGCAGCACAACACAGCAGTTTTAGGGCTCCAGAAACTTGCAGAGCAAACTTGTAGAGAGACAGCAAGCCCTACACCCGATCCCTGACTGCTCTGAAACTCAGTCCTTCCATCTCAGGAGGAATCGCACTCTGCCAGGTGTCCAGGCTGGACTCCATCATTCTCCAGGGAGAGAGAGAGAGGCAGGACAGAGGCGGGGACCAACTAGGAGAGGGAAGAGGAGGGGAAACCTGCACTTGACAGAAATGGGGGAGACTAAAGAAACAGCCCTGAAGATTAATGCAGTAGCAAAGTGATCAGGAAGCAACTACTGTCTTTGACTGCAGAATCATTCTGATTTGCTTCTAAATGAAAGACCTTTCAGAAATCTTCAAACTCCTGCTGCTGTGGTTAAAGAAAAGGAAGCTTTTGTGATGCAAACACTCAATTACTAAGAAGAAAACCCCACCTGTACAGAAAGGCAGCAATCAACCTCTCCCAGTCTCCTTCAGTTTCTTCGAATGGAGTCAGCATTTTTGCCTCTCAGCCCAGCTGGGCTTTCAAACTCTTAAATTAAAAGTGGAAAAAAGGCTTTCACATTCTTCCTGTTAAACAGACCTCCAGCAGTTTCATTCTATGAAACTCTACAGGAATTCCTTAAGGGTGATGATTCTCTCCTACGGACTCTCTAATGAAGCTCTTGACATCACTCAGCAGCCACAAGGTTTGGCATAAATACTGACCACCCTTCAAATTCCAGGTTGTGACATTTTTGGTTGGATCCCCTAAACGCAGACTACTATTTTTTAAAAATATAAAGCTTTTTCCCATCCATATTTGGAAAACTAAACTAAAATTAGCACTTCTTCTATCACATGCCCGGCACGATTTCTGTAGAAATTATCTCTGCCTGCTTAGTCACTTGGTTCTATTTGGCGACAGAAAAAAGCAAAGATCTCTCTCTTCCAAAAGCATAAGCTCTTTTACTCTCAATTACCCAGGCTAGTGGGGGGCCTGGAGCAGCAAAGTGGAAAGCAAGCACAATCAGAAAATAATACGGCAGATTCTCTAGTTCCACAAAATCAGTATCCCCATGGTGATACGCAGCTTGCTACTCTCATTCAGTTTGTCATCAAATCTTGGCAATTCTAGCCTGAAATACTTCCTGAAGCCATCCCCCCTATATCCCCACTGCCACCACCTGCACGTGTCTTACCTGTGACTTCCCACAGCCCATGGAAGAGAGTTCAACATCCTTCCCGTGGTTTCCCAGGCCTCCAGTCCACATAGGCCACCATGGACCACTCCAGCTTCCCCGCAGGCTGCTCTTCCACTGCCCATGACAAAGATTCTCTCCTTGACCAAACTCCACTCCAGCTCTTCTAAACTCTCTTCTCAAAGAGGCCCTAGCTCTGGGGCTTTGCGTTCCTCTCTGCATTGTCTGATTCTAGCCGAGCCCTGATGAGTCAGTTTAGCAAAATCCTCCATTTGCCACATGCTCACCCTTGATATCTGATCCTGTTCCTCATCCTTCACCATCCTCCCGGTGATGTCTGATCACCCTGGCCTGCCTTCAGTGAGAATCCCATCAGGTCCATTGAGTCAGAATCCCCCCTTACCCTGATGTTTCCTCTTAGTAATTTTCTACCCACTAACCCCACCCTACTGCTTGGCTAAAAATTCCCACTTTTCCTATTATATTTGGAATTGAACCCAGTTCTATACTGAGGTCTCTTTTCCCTGATGGCAACCCTTTTTCCAGATAAAGTTTGTTTTTAGTGCTTTACCATCTAGCTCTGGCTTTTCTTTGACATCCACCCCAGGACAATCGTGTGGATCTGCCAGTTCCTCAAATGCATCACGCTGTTTCTCACCTCGGGATCCGCTTACCTGCCATTCTCTCTGCTTAGAAGGATCCTTCTCCCCTGACCCTCCTCTCTCTTATCCAGTTAACTCTTCCCCGTCCTTCTGGTTTCAACTTCAGCATCATTGTCTTGAGAAAGCCTTAGCACCCCACAGACTGCCCTGCCATTCACTTACAGAGTGTCCTGAGCCTGTCCTTGCAACCCATTCCTCACGCTACTGACCAACTGAACACCCACCTTTACTATAGAATATGAGCTCTATCAGAGCAGAGACCACATTTGTCTGGCTCCCTATTACCGTTCTTCAATTCTAAGATACAATTTTCTTTTTACATTTTAACATTTAGAAATTGGAACGCTTTTTTTTTTTGAGACGGAGTCTCACTCTGTCGCCTAGGCTGGAGTGCAATGGCGCAATCTTGGCTCACTGGAAGCTCCACCTCCCAGGTTCACGCCATTCTCCTGCCTCAGCCTCCCGAGTAGCTGAGACTACAGACACCCGCCACCACGCTCAGCTAATTTTGTTTTCGTATTTTTAGTAGAGGCAGGGTTTCATCGTGTTAGCCAGGATGGTCTCGATCTCCTGACCTCATGATCCACCCACCTCGACCTCCCAAAGTGCTGGGAATACAGGCATGAGCCACCGTGCCTGGCCTGGAATGCATTTTAAAAACAACATTGTACCATAATTTAATGGTCAGTATTGTTTCTTTCTCGGTAAAACATAAAATAATGATGGCTCTTACAATAGATGGCATTTTAAGATTTAGCAAAATTTGGTATGTGCCTTTGTCTCCTGAGCATAGTGCCTAGCACACAGTAGCAATCAAAAACACAGTCATGCGTTGCTTAACGACAGGGATATATTCTAAGAAATGCATCATTAGGTGACTTCATCACGGTGTGCACATCATAGAATGAACTGACACAAAGCTGGATGGAACAGCCTACTACACACCTAGGCTCTATGGTACAGCCTGCTGCTCCTAGGTTATAAACCTGTACAGCATGTTACTGTACTGAACCCTGTAGGCAACTGTAACACAATGGCAAGTATTTGTGTAAACACAGAAAAAATACAGTAAAAATATTGTATTACAATTTCATGGGACCACAGTCATACACGTAGGTTGACTGAAATGTCATTATGCAGCACATGACTATACCTGTTAAATTACAGACAGAGGCCGGGTGCGGAGGCTCACACCTGTAATCTCAGCACTTTGGGAGGCTGAAGTTGGACAGGTCACCTGAGGTCAGGAGTTCGAGACCAGCCTGGCCAACATGGTGAAACCCCGTCTCTAACAAAAATACAAAAATCAGTGGGGCATGGTAGCGGGCGCCTCTCAACTACTTGGGAGGCTGTGGCAGGAGAATTGCTTGACCCTGGGAGGCAGGGGTTGCAGTGAGCTGAGATCACGCCATTGCACTGCAGCCTGGGTGACAAGAGCAAAATTCTGTCTCAGAAAAAAAAAAAAACAGACATTTCCTGAGGATCCAATATCAATCAGTTTTGCTGTGTAGCAAACACATCTTAAAATCTCAGTGGTTTACAACAGCAAAGATTTACTGGCTTCTCTCAGATCTGCAGGTTGGCTGTGGCTCTGCTGGCTTCAGCTGGGATAGATCCTGAGCTGTGGGGTGGGTCCGGGTCGGTTCCATGTGCCAGTGCATTCTCTTTGGACTAGCAGCTCCCAGAGTATATTTTTTTCCAGGAAGATCCCTGAGATGCAAGAGGCCATGCTGGTCTCATGCTGACAGCCAACATTCCACGGGCCAAAGCAAGCCCCACATCCACAGGGCAGGGACATTTCCTCTGGCCATTCTGCCAGGTCATATAGCAGAGGGGAGGAGTGAAGAACTGAAAGTAAAAATGCAGTCTATCACCGACCCCATATGGTGGTGGTGGGTTTGGGGTAGGTGGAGTGTGTGAAGGGACACCAAACTCCAAATTTCAGCAGTAGCTAAACGACAGTTCCCTTGATGAACCATATGCAATATGCCCCTGGTCATCACAGATGCAGGACACAGAAGCCACAAAGTTAGCAGTGTTGGCCTCATTTGGTGACCCCTCTGCCTGCCAGCCCTAAGGACCCTCCTCCTGGGGTCCCCCACCTCTGAGGTTTTATTTGAGGTATCTATTTGAGAGGGTAAGGCAAGAAGCAGTCACTGTCCCTAATTCTTTCTTCTCCTAGATACATATATATTCACTGTGAGCCCAGAATCCAGCAATCAATCAGGGTCAGTAACCGCTAACTTAGGCATTAGAACTCGAAGGGGAAAGTACAACTGTCCAAGGTCCTTAGAACACAGATATTGATGGATTAGGCCATAGCTCTCAAGGAACATGGAAGGGTTCTGACTCCATTGACTCCAAGTCCAGGGCTGCTGTAGAGAGAGATAATGAGGTCTGTGCACCAAGTACAGAAAATGAACTTGAAATACAGGCTGGGAGGTGTCCTCCTAACCAAGCGTGGCTCTACCAAGTCCCACACCAGAGGCAGACCAGGAGTTCCCCCTACCAAGGTGATTCTTTACCAGCAGCTCTCCTTACCAAGGTGATTCTTTACCAGCAGCTCTCCTTACCAAGGCGATTCTTTACCAGGAGCTCTCCCTACCAAGGCGATTCTTTACCAGCAGCTCTCCTTACCAAGGTGATTCTTTACCAGCAGCTCTCCTTACCAAGGCGATTCTTTACCAGGAGCTACCAAGGCGATTCTTTACCAGCAGCTCTCCTTACCAAGGCGATTCTTTACCAGCAGCTCTCCTTACCAAGGCGATTCTTTACCAGCAGCTCTCCCTGCCAAGGCAATTCTTTACCAGCAGCTCTCCCTGCCAAAGGGATTCTTTATCAGCAACTGTCACAGTTCCCACACGGTATCCAGCCTTTCCCGTCTCCCTTGGAACCTCACTTCCCTTCACTCTTGTACTCTGATCACTCTCCGGCAGTTTCACGTCCTCTTGGCTATATTTTTGCTCTGGCACTTAGTGAATGTCTGTGCCTTGCTTAAGTGTAACTTCTCCGGGACTGTATTAGTTGGCTATGGCTGCTGCAACGGGACTGTATTAGTTGGCTATGGCTGCTGCAACAAAGTATCACAGACGAGGCAGCTTAAACAATAGAAATGTATTGCCTCCTCAAAGGCCAGAAGTCCAAGATCCAAGTGTCGGCAGGGTTGGCTCCTTCTGAGGGCTGCGAGAGAGAATCTGTTCCGAGCCCCTCTCCTGGCTTCTGGTGTTTGCTGGTGATCTCTGCTGATCCTTGGCTTGTAAATGTGTCATCCCAATTTCTGCCTTCACCTTCACACGGTGTTCTCTCTGTGTGATGTCGGTGTCCAAACTTCCCTTTTTAGAAGAACACTGGTCGTATCAGATTAGAGCCCCACACAACTCCAGTATGACCTCATCTTCACGAGTAACATCTGCAATGACCCTATCTCCAAATAAGGTCACACTCTGAGGCACTGGGGTTTAGGACATCAACACAAGAATTTCAGCGGGGGAGGAGGACAATTCAACAAGGGGCCAAGACCACTTCTATAGCCCTGCGTGCAGCCAGGGGCCTGGCACAGGGGAGGCAACCCCTCACCTACCCATTACCTCCCCACAGACAAAAATGCCAACTTGAAGAATGCATACACTCTCACAACCACACCCCCCCTTGTCTTTCTCTCTCTCTCTCTCACACACACACACACACACTTTTGCAGAAGGAACAGGACAAAGCTGTCAATGTTAGCTTCCAGTGAGGTGCCAAATCTCACAGCCAGCTTTTCAAATTCTCCTCAAGCCTTATCACTAGGATACAGCAAGCAAGATAAAGAAAATGCCAAAACACTTAATTAACTCTCCTGGCATTGGTGGCTTCTTGAGAAGAGCTTAACTTCCCGGCATTCCTCAGGAGGAGGGAAGGTGGACAGGCACATTATTCTTTTTCCTGGAAAGGAAAACTTTTGGAGTACAAAGAGAGAGGGAAAACGTGCTAGTCTTCAAACTTACCTCCCCCATAAACTCATAGGCCAAGAGTTGGACTGACCACCTGAAAGTCCTGGGCCCAGCTCAGTGTTACCAGCCAGCAGTCTCAAGGGGTGATGAAAAACACGAGTCTGTCCATTAGTGTGATGACCCGAGTTCCCATCCTGGCTCCACCACCTGCTCCCTATGCAGACTTGACCAAGAACAAACTACGTGTTCCTCAGTTTCTTCATCTAGAAAATGGGGGTGATAAGAGCACCCACTCTCAGAGGGAGTCTGTGAGAACTGTATAGGAAAATACAATAATGGTTAGAATGGTGCCTGATATGCAGTTAGTACTCCAAATGTTTGCTATTTTTTTTTTTTTTGAGACAAAGTCTCGCTCTGTTACCCAGGCTGGAGTGCAGTGGCCAGATCTCAGCTCACTGCAAGCTCCACCTTCCGGGTTCACGCCATTCTCCAGCCTCAGCTTCCTGAGTAGCTGGGACTACAGGCGCCCGCCACCACACCTGGCTAATTTTTTTGTATTTTTTTAGGAGAGACAGGGTTTCACCATGTTAGCCAGGATGGTCTCGATCTCCTGACCTCGCGATCCACCCTCCTTGGCCTCCCAAAGTGTTGGGATTACAGGCGTGAGCCACCGCGCCCGGCCAATGTTTGCTATTCTTATAAATCCATGCATGATCTTCCAAAGGTTTCACTGATCACTGTGACCTGAGTCACCACAAGCTCTTGGTGGTTAGAGCAGTGAGAACTGGGGGCCACCTGAGAAGTATTCAGTATGTCAGTTATCTAATGTGGCAGAAAAAAATGACCCCCAAAACTTAGAGGTTTAAACAAACAAACATTTCTGATCTCACAGTTTCTATGGGTCAGAAGCCTAGGAGTGGCCACACCTGGCTCAGGGTGTCTTACAAGGCTACAGTCGGAGTGTCAGCCAGGGCTGCAGATGTCTTCGTTTGACTAGGGGAGGACCCACTTCCAACCTCACTCATGTGGCTACTAGCAGGTCTTGGTTCCCTGCTGGCTTTGGTTGGAGCTGTCCTTCAGTTCCTTGCCACATAGGCCTCTGAGTAGGGTGGCTCACAATACGGCAACTGGCTTGCCTCAGAGAGTGGGAGAGAGCCAGTTGGCGAGGACAGGCAAGACAATGTCAGAGTGGCTCCATCATCTAACCTCGGGACTCACAGCCACCACTTCCGCTGCATTTTCTTTGTTAAAAGCGAGTCACAATTCATACAGCCATGTCTTAGCATAATGATGCACAACAGTCAAAAGGTGGAAGCAACCTAAGTGTCCATCACTGGCTGAATGGATAAACAAAATGTGACATATACACACCTGAACACTACTCAGCTTCAAAAAGGAAGGAAATTCTGACACAGGCTACAACACGGATGAACCATGAGGACATTATACTAAGTGAAATAAGCCAGTCACAAAAAGACAAATACATGGAATATGAAGAGAGAGAAAAGCAGAATTTAAAGATATAAACTTCAAACAGCCTACAGAGGGACCTGCCATTCTTCTTAAGGGCAAGCAAATATCTGCTTCAGTAAAACACTGGGATGGGCATGGAAGACGGTGTTGCCTAAACCATCAGCAGGCCTAACCTCCACGTCTCAGACTTGGGAGTCTTTTCACTGAACGTCTTAGGGCACCATGAGTGAGTGAGTCCAGGATACATACACACTTAAGAATGATTAAATACTGTATGATTCCACTATATGAGGTACCTAGAGTTACCAAATTAATGAAGATAGAAGTAGAATGATGACTGCCCGCGGCCTGGAGGGAAGGAGAGCAGGGAGATATTTTTTAATGGGTATAGAGTTTCAGGTTCACAAAATGAAAACGTTCCAGAGATTGGTTGCACAACAGTGTGAACATACTTAACACTACTGAACTGTATACTTAAAAACAGTTAAAATGATAAATTTTATGGTAGACAAATTTTGACACACACACCAAAAGAATGGGATGTAAGATCTAGACCACATTTGAAAGGATGAGATTATACCAGGGCATGAATACCAGGAGGTGGGGATCATCAGAGGCTGCCCGCCACATTCAGTCAACATTTGTAAGGCCACCTGAGTGCCGGCCACCCCCAACATGTGCACGGCAGGACCTGCTAACTCTCCGATCTGTCCCTCCCACGGAGAGGTCCCAAGCAACAGAAAAACCATCGAAAGCCTGCTCCACAGCTCTTACTTTTAGAATTATCTTGTAAACAGGTTATGTTTCCAATCAATGAGCCCCAATTCAAATTCATTTCCACCACAACCTTCTTTGGTCTCGAATACATCTCATATAGAATACAAAGACAGAATAATGACTGCACTTTCAGGACCCCATTCTTGTGCCCATTTCCTTACAGACCGTACTGTTAGTTTTCAAGGCCAAGGATAAGGAGGGGAACTAAATCCCAGATAAGGAGAGAAAGGAGAAGGGGCTCCCAGAAACTGGTGTTGCTAAAGTGGAGAAACCACTATTTCATACCCTATTCAAATTGGAAGAAAATTATTTCAAGCACTCTCTTTCTGGTCTTGGAGCCAGTTTGCTCTACTCCATCAAGATAAATACGATAAAATGTCATTTTTTCCCACATAACTAAGAGCAAAGATCTATTTTTACGGGCGACACACCCAGCAGAAGGTGAGAGAACAAAGTTTGACTAAGTGAGCTCATGTAGAGGTGCTTAGCAGAGTACTCGGTGCATCAAAAGGTATTGTTAAGATGACAGTGGGTCGGCCGGGGGTGGTGGCTCACACCTGTAATCCCAGCACTTTGGGAGGCCAAGGTGGGCAGATCACGAGGTCAGGAGATCGAGACCATCCTGGCTAACATGGTGAAA
>NW_012115066.1:1480080-1498621 GCF_000951035.1 Colobus angolensis palliatus | reverse complement strand
ACGAGGTCAGGAGATCGAGACCATCCTGGCTAACATGGTGAAACCCTGTCTCTACTAAAAATACAAAAAATTAGCCGGGTGTGGTGGTGGGCACCTGTAGTCCCAGCTAGTCAGGAGGCTGAGGCAGGAGAATGGCATGAAAGCTCCCAGGAGGCGGAGCTTGCAGTGAGCCGAGATCGCGCCACTGCATTCCAGCCTGGGCGACAGAGCGAGACTTTGTCTCAAAAAAATAAAAAATAAAAAAAAATAAGACGACAGTGGGTCAAATCCTATGTGGCACAGGGCAATATTTTGTCTGGTCAAAATATCTCTGAGATTCTTCAGGAAAATACTGCATGGAGCTCAGTGTGGGTCAGTTTTCCCACAGCACTGATGCACTGAGGTTCCTTTGGTCAAGCACCAAAAGGAGTTAGTCGGTTTGGACACAGAGGTTACATGATACAAGAAAACACACTCTCAAAACCAGAGTCTCAGTCAGGGCAGGGAGATACGTACACCCTATGAGGGACGAGGCTCCAGAACTGCAGACAGCTAAGGGAACTCCAGATCTGTCTCCCATCTCACACTCACTGCAGGGCAGATTCCCACTGAGGAAATGATGGAACTTTCTACTCCATTTAAACAACAATAATAATACTTGTTGTTATTATTTTAATAGACCGTGGATATCTGAACTCATGTAACTTAAAAACCTACACGGTGCAATATCACATAGGGTGCAAATTAAAACACAGCATTAATAACAACACCCTACTAAGAAGTCTTTTCTAGTCTTCAGCACTTAGCAAATCCACTATGTACTGAGCACAATGCCATGACACAGGTTCGGCGGGATTTGAGAGGCAACATGAGCACATGTCCTTTTCTTGTTACTCTTCTTGGGTAGCTCACAGCAATGCCTTCCACAAGTGGCCACCTTGTGGGGTGGTTGTTATACCATGAAACTGACAGGTGTCACCAATCACCTAATGGGCCTTATTTTCTGGGAGCATGTGCACATGTAACTTATTTTCTAAGGGGATGCCCTCTGGCTAAGAAAGGCACAAAGCTGCGATTCTAAGGAAGGTATCTGTCAAGAGCTGGGCTTCAGGTGTATGTGTCCACCACTAACTTTCTCCGTAAACCTCATATTTATGAGATGTGGAATATGGAGAGAAAAGCAGAACTTTAAAAAATAGGAGCTTTAAAGAGCCTATAGAGAGACCCACCATTCTTCTTAAGGGCAAGCAAAAATCCACTTCAGTAAAACACTGGGAAGGGCACAGAAGAGGGTGTCGCCCAAACCACTGACAGGCCTAACCTCCACATCTTAGACTTGGGAGCCTTTTCACTGAACATCTTAGGGCGCCATAAGTGAGTCCAGGATACATATACACTTAAGAAACTGTATAGGCTGGGCGTAGTGGCTCACTCCTGTAATCCCAGCATTTTGGGAGGCCGAGGTGGGCAGATGACAAGGTCAAGAGATCAAGACCATCCTGGCTAACATGGTGAAACGCCATCTCTTAAAAATACAAAAATTAGCTGGGCGTGGTGGTGCACGCCTGTAGTCCCAGCTACTCAGGAGGCTGAGGCAGGAGAATCGCTTGAACCCAGGAGGCAGAGGTTGCAGTGAGCCGAGATCATGCCACTGCACTCCAGCCTGGGCGACAGAGCAAGCCTCCATCCTGCCCTCAACCAAAAAAAGAAACTGTGTAAGAAATAATCTCCACAGAAAATGTTCCCCAATCCTTCCTATCTATGCTAATACTTACTTGATTTTGTATTCTTGTTCTCTATTTGGTGTCCATCACTGGCAAGACATTGGCATGTTTTGTTTTATAAAAATTTGATCTGGTATACAGGCCACCAATATGTTGCGTTCAGTCAGAAGTTTGGAAATTTCTAGGCAAATGGCAGGATTATAAACCTCTCTAAGGTGAGTGGAGAATGGTGGACCTCAGCCTTCAGTGTGCATTAGAATCACCTTGAGGGTTTGTTAAGTAAAACACAGATGGCTGGGCCCACCCTCGCCAGTTGATTTAGCAGATCTGGAATGGGAACAGAACAACTGCATTTCCTGAGTTCTTATGTGATGCTGATGCTCCCGGACTGAGGATTATACTTTGAGAACCCCTGTGAAGGGCAGACCCAAGAAGGGTATTTTCCAGGCAGAGACAATCAGAAGCTAATTCTTTCGAAGACTCGGCTCCCGCAGCTGTTCTCTGCACAAATCTTGGCAAAGTCTTTGCCAATACACATTTTGTCTTTTCTTTCCTGTGGACCTCAGGCATATAGATTTGGATTGACCATAATCTTTGGTTTGCGGCCCACTCTCACCAGTGGTTATGTATGACCATCTGTTCGTTCATTCATTTTTAATAACACCAATCAAAATAAAAGCTAGGACCTTGAAAATAACCTACACCTAACTACATGGAACCTATACATCATCTATCCTACCTCCCAATATATGAGTTCACCAGCTAAGCAGTTAACCATCTTTCTCTTACTTTTCTTTTTACACTTTTATTAGATCTATAAACTACGGTACAATCATACAGTGGAACACTTAACATCAGTCAAGACAAACAATCTCCAACAACAAACAAGAATACAGGTGAATCACAGCAACATAATACTAAGTGAAAAAAGGAAAGATTACATACAGATGATATCAGTTTATAACATTAGAAATATATATTCTTTCGGATGCCTTAAAACAGATGTGCATTTTAAATCTTAGTATTTCTAATCACTGAAGAAATACTAAAAAAGGAGTCCACGAGTAAAGAAGTGTACCCGCTCAGTTTTAACAAGGGAGGACATGACCTTACCCCATTGTGTCATCCTCAGACTCCCTAACAAAGCTCGTCCTCCAGCTGCATCCTTCAGCTTCCACGAAACAGCCCCAAATCAAGAGCCCAGACACAAGGAGGCAATTCACGAAAAAGGAAACGAAGCAGTAAACAAACATGAGGGGGGAAAACGTGAACTCTGCTCACAATCAGAGAAATGCAAATGAAAGCATTTTGGGAGGCTGTCATTCTATGACTAGCAAATTAGCAAAAATGGAAAAAAAAATAGGGCAGCAGTTGTGATGCCTGTGAATGTCTGTGATAGTACAGTAAAACTGTAAAACCGACAGGCACAGACAATGATGTCAGCAATGTAAACTAAAAAACAAACAAACAGCTGCATGCTGAGGTGTAACGCACACCTGTGCAGACATCCCAATCTGCGGAGTTTATCCCAAAGAAGTCATTCAAGGGAAAGAAACAACCTGGACTGCCCCAACAAGGCAGCGCCTCAGAAAACCACAGCAGGGCAACGTGACGGTATGTCATACAGTTGGGGTATATTACAGTTTCGAAGAGAAATGTATAGATGATATTTAATTCAGGAACAATACAAAATACAAAATGGTAGGTGTGTTGTAGTTAAAGCCATGCAAACACGGGTACCTACCTGTACAAGGACCGCAAGGCCCAGTGCAAAAACATAGCTATTGTGTTTGGAAGTGGGGACGGATGTGGCTTTCTGCCTTTCAGTGTGTTAGTGCGTTCCGTCACTGCAGTTTGGTGTCGCAATTATCTTTTTAGAGCTTGAGAGGTTCCTACCTTGAGAACTTTCACAGCTTTCCTCATCACTGTTGTCTTGACAGTTATTCTGGCCATCGCAGATGAAGCTCTTGTCAATACAGAGGCCGTTTTTGCAGTGGTAGCGGGCGGTGGAGCAAAGCAGAGGGTTTGCTGCTGCGGAGGGAAAACATAGCACATTACCAGGGAGGCCAGCAAGTCCCCTTGGGGACCGTGGAACTTCTTCCAGCCTGGGGTGTGTCCCGCTCAGGAAGCAGTAAGCTTATCTTCTAAGCTGGCACACTCAAAGCCCATCCTGGAAGACTGGCCAGCCAAACTTGAACACAAGACTTACTCTGCTTCATTCTAAAACTTCTTGGGGGTCTTTGGAGAGCTCTGCCACTCCAGTTAAGTCAGTCTGCTTAATAACTGAATATTTATGCCTTTCAACACCAGCAACAGGAATCTCTCTGAGATGTACTGAATCTTGCGTTAGTCAACATTTACCTTTTTTGGTGACAGCACAGGGTCATTCTTAGGAACATTACTTTTTAGACCAGGCTATAATACAGGGTTGCCTTTGGCTCCTTTTTAGAACTTTCTAGTCTCTTTTTAAACTATCCTAAGCTGTTGTGCTTTTGGAATTCTTTTACATTTTTTTTCTATTTTTGTTTTTTTATTTATGCAAATTTTGTTACATATACATAAGGCATGATGTGATCAATTTTGTTACATATACATAAGGCATGATGTGATCAAGTCAGGGTATTCAGGTGTCCATTACCCAAATGCAGTACTTTTTTGTTAAGTATATTCACCCTACTCTGGTTTCTTTTTATCTCACTGTATGTTTGTATCCTTTAATCCACTTCTCTTCATCTCTTTGTCGTCCTCCCTTCCCCCTACTCATCCTTCCAAGTCTCTGGTCTCTGTTATCTATTTTGCCACTCTCCACTCCCACGCTCTCAATGCCTCACCTGAAATGGTCAACTTGAAGGCTGGCCAGCAGACACTGAGGGGTCTGGGCAAAACCTGAACCTTATGCACATATCCTGGAGGAGGCAAGAGTGAATGGCTGGTAGCGTAAGAGACACACGGAGCAAAGCCAGGACAGAAGGAGTAGCTGGAGCAGGGACCGACACACCTCTGCCACTGCGGAAGCAATGACATGGTCTGATCCCACAGCTGTGTAGGGTGCTTCCAGTTCTCTAACAACACAGCAGCCTTTTAATTCCTCACTTATTCTTTGTGACTCACTAAGGTAAACTGAGTAGCCTCAATTTCTTCTTTGCAATCAAAAATGCCCATGAACCTAGTTGGTCAGTGACCACTTTCTGAGCAGCTCCTCCATGAGGCTCCTATTCTGGGCACTTTCTGAGACTTCAAAAGAAATGACAGATCTGCGCCCTCCCCTTAAGAAGTGTGACAACTGGCCAGTACAAGGTCAGCACAAAACTATTTAACAACACAACAGCAAATCTCCACAGAAAACCAGTAGTTCTATAGTACAATTTACTTGCAGTATGATTCAAACAAGGTTCATTCCAGGGCTCTGTTTTCAATAACTGAATCAGCCAAGTAGAAATGACTCCAATCCCAGCTCTGCCACTTATAATCTTGAGCAAATGACTTCACTTCTCTGAGTCTCAGCTGCTTTATCTGTGAACAGGACCCTCTACATGATTTGTGAGGTCCAGTGCCTACTGAAAATGTGGGATCTGCTGTCAAAAATTATTTTAAAAACTCAAGATGGCAAGAACAGAACATAAAACCAAGCATGGTCCCCTTCTCAGCTAAGCACTGGCTCTGTATGGCTATGCCAGCCACAGACCAAGAAGCTGATCCTGCTACTTACAGCATTAATCTGAGCATCAAATGATATCCGTGGGAAAATGTACAGTGCCCAGTCTGACATGTGGCACAGGCTCAGGGAATGTTATACTCGTTCCCCTCATTATGTAAATCTCGGTCCTGCACAGTGTGGTCCTTCCATGAGGAGCAACATCTGTAATGATGAAGAGGGGTCATCCCGGACCTCGGGGAATGAACTGAGTCAGCACCCGCATTGCATGTGGTGGGTATAGCACCAGAATGGATGCCAGGCCCAGCACAGAACATTGCTACGTTGCTACAGGATCAGAGCCACACCAGCTCCAGCGTCTCTCTGCGGTCCTCAACAGCAAGATGGCAGTTGTAATCTGTCTTCTCCCTACACTTCACTGAGCTATTGTGAACACACAGAGATGACAGCTGCACGGACTTGGTTAACTTCACAGCACTATCTAAATCTGAGGAACTGAAGACTTTCTTATTTTAACTATTCAATTCCAAAAGTTTGATCCGAAAGGTCAGAAGAGGTGGGGGAAATGGAGGAAGCCAGTGCTTTCAGTGTTGAGGATGATGGACCAATGACGCAAAGTCAAACAAAAGTGGTCTGGCCTGAAAATTGAAGTTTTAATTATTGACATCGCTGTGGGACAGAGAATGGCTCAACTGGATCAAGCCAAAACCAAAGTCTGACTTCAGCCAAAACCAAGATGGAAAAATCCGAAACCACAAATCACGTTTGGTTTTTGTTCCAAGGCAGCTCTCCAAACCCTTGTGTCCATCAACATCCCACCATGGTGACCTTCAGCTTCTCTAGGACCTTGTGGGTCACATCTATGCAACCAAAACATCAGTAACTATCAGCTCACTCAGACAGCCTGGGAAAGGCATTCTAAGTGCTCCAAGATGCGGTGTTCACAAGTTTATGTAAACCTCCTGACGGAGAAAGCTGTGCAGAGTCATCCTTGCTGAAACCAATGTCATCTACTTACTTTTCCTTCAGTCTCAGACCCTTTCAAACTCTCAAAGTTTCCAAGGAAAAAAGTCACATACATGTATATGTCTACATACATATTACATGTCTATTATAAGTATGTGTACGTATGTTTAAAAACCAAGTCACAGATTGGTTTTAATGAATATAACCCAAAATATTAGTAGCCAGAATATGTAAAGAACTCTCAAAAATCAAAAAGGAAAAGACAACTCAATAGAAAAAAAGGGCCAAGGATGTAAATCAGGCAACCGACATAGGAGGAATAGCAAATGGTCAGTAAAAATGTGAAGTAATGTATACTGTCACTGGTGATGACGTGCCACTATGCCTGAGACTTCCCACACTCAAGGTCTTAAAGTACCAGGTCATTGGCAAGAACGTGGAGGGAGAGCAAGTCTCATAAACTATAAGCGGGGGTGTAAATTGGTACGTCCACCTGGGAGGTCCATTCAGTAACAGTAAACCCTATGGTGCACATAGCATGGCCCAGTAATTTCACTTCCAGCTATATACTCTTCTCTAGAGAGACTCTGTTTTCTTCCCTTTTAAGAAACAGGGTCTCAGTCATCGACTGCAGTGCAGTGGTGTAATCACACCTCACTGTAGCCTTAAACTCCTGAGCTCAAGCGATCCTCCCACCTCAGCCTCCTGAGTAGCCAGGACTACAGGCATATACCACCATGCCTGGCTAATTATTTAATGTTTTGTAGAGACAGGGTTCTTGCTGTGTAGCTCAGGTTGGTCTCAAATCTCCTGGCCTCAAGCAATCCTCCCACCTCAGTCTCCCAAAGTGTTACGATTAAGGTGTGAACCACTGCAGGACTCTTGAAGAAACAAAAATGTTTACTGAAATCATTATTTGTAAAATTAAAAAATCAGAAAGGACTCAAATGGGCCAGACACAGTGGCTCACGCCTGTAATCCCAGCACTTTGAGAGATTGAGGTGGGTGGATCATTTGAGGTCAGGAGTTCAAGACCAGCCTGGCCAACATGGTGAAACCCTGTCTCTACTAAAAATACAAAAATTAGCTAGGTGGTAGTGGCGCACACCTGTAATCCCAGCTACTTGGGAGGCTGAGACAGGAGTATTGCTTGAGCCTGAGAGGCAGAGGTTGAAGTGAGCTGAGTCTGAGCCACTGCACTCCAGTCTGGGTGACAGAGTGAGACCCTGTCAAGAAAGAACGAACGAACGAACGAAAGAAAGAACGAAAGAATGAAAGGAAGGAAGGAAGGAGGAAAGAAAAGGAAGTGGCTCAAATGTTTACTTACAAGAGAACAGATACAATGTGTTATACTGTTACAACGCTAGGACTGGCTAACTGCTCCTATCAAGGGCCAGATAGTAAATATTGTAGGTTTTGGTAGCTGTTTGGTCTTTTGTCTCTGTTGTAATGACTCAACTTGGCCATTGTGCTGCAAAGCAGCCATAGGCAATTTGTAAATGAAGGGCATACTATATTCCAATACAACTTTATGTACAAAAGCTGGTATTAGGCAAAATAGGGCCATAGTGCGTCAACTGATGCTGTATTGTAGTGAAAAATGAATGAACTGGTGTCAAGATGGCTAAATCCTACAAATACAATGGTGAGGGAGAAAAGCAAGCAGTGATGGTACCAGGAAGCAGACAAATGCCTGGGCAGACAGGGGTGGGTCCCCAGTGAAACCCCACCTCCAAGCCAAAGACAGTTTAAAGCCTGAAAGCCAAGCTACAAGTCAAATCCATGGACCAGATTGAGAAACTGCCTTCCTGTTTGGTGCACTTTCCTCTGATGGATCCCCACCATCACTTATTTTACATATACCTACCCTTTCCTAATTGGTTTTCTACACTGTCATGCCCACCTTTGAGTGGTGTCTTCACTTTAACCTTTTTTGCATAGTCACAAACCAATCAGCATGGACTCCCCATTCTGAGTCCATAAAAAGCCCTGGACCCAGACACACTGGGAGAGAAAACCACCCCTGCCTTCCCTCTCAACTAAGAGCTGTTCTATCACTCAATAAAATTTTTCTCCATCCCCACTCACCCTTTGAATTCTCAGCATATCCTCATTCTTCTTGGACGTGGGACAAGAGCTCAGGAACTACTGAACATGGGTACAACCTATAACACGGGCGGGCTGAATGGGCAGGGTGCCTCCAGCAGCAAACCTGGGGTGGAGTAAGGCCCAGGCGGGGTGGGGAGCGTCACTGCCTGTGGAGGTACCCAACTGGCAAAGTGGCCCACAAAAATCCTGTGTCAGTAGTAGGTTATGTCCTGTACTATATACCATTCATACGAAGTCACCCACGCAAGAGAATGCTACTTATCATAGCAGGATTAAAAAATACACATACGGAAAGAAAAAAAAACTTGAATGGGAATGAACAACCCCAAGTCCAGGGCAATGGATGCCTCTGCAGAGAAGAGAAGATCCCAAAGGGATATGGCTGGAGATTTCTAATTATATTTGGTAATATTTTATTATTTTAAAACTCTGAAGCAAATACAGCAACATGGTGATACATTTTTGAAACTGGATGTTGGGGATGCGGGTGTTCATTTTACTTTACTTTTCCTTTTCAGTATGTTTGAGAAACCTCACTAAACATTTTTGAACGTCTAGTCTAGCAGAAATGTTTCAGTGAGCATTCACTTTCCTTCCCTTTTACTCTCCCATCATAAAGTTCTCCCTGGTCCACAAACACCTCTTAATATTTAGTATCTTTCACACTCAGGGGCATAGTTGCTCAAGAGACATAGCTATATCCTTGTATACAACCACACCTAGCATTCCTCCTTGTCAATGACTCCTCATAAAACACAGTGTAATCTCCCCCATCCTTTGCAGGGCAGAAAAGCAGAAGTAGAGGATGGTAGAGGAACACAGCACAAACCCAGCAGCAAGCTAGAGAAAAACACCTCCCAACCATCAAAATATACATCGCAATGTTCAAGGAAAAGGCCTCAGGCCATTACCTCTCTCAGGGTCTACTATGCCTTCTCCATTTATGTAAATTCCAACAAGTTCTGCATACCAGCTCCCAAAGACAAAGCAAATAAAAAGGGAGAGGGGATGTCACTTGCTGCCTTGTAGACAAACTGGCAGCAAGAAATAAAAACTGACAACCAGAGAAGGGGACAGAAAAGCTCTAAAAAACAACCTCAAGAATTCCAAAAGCTAAAAATTTAATCACATGGCAGTAGAGTGGAAAAACAGATAACAGAGACTGGGAAGGGTGAGTAGGGGGAAGGGAGGAAGATAAAGAGATGAAGAGAAGTGGGTTAAAGGATACAAACATACAGTGAGATACAAGGAAACCAGAGTCGGGTGAATATACTTAACAAAAGTGTACTGCACTTGAGTAATGGACACCTAAATACTCTGACTTGATCACATCATGCGTTATGTGTATGTAGCAAAATTTCTCCTGTACTCCATATATATGCATACATTTAAAAAATAAAAATAAAGGTATTTTAAAAAGAATTCCAAAAGCACAACAGCCTAGGATAGTTCAAAAAGAGATTAGAAAGTTTTAAAAAGGAGCCAAAGGCAGCCCTGTATTATAGCCTGGTCTAAAAATTAATGTTCCTAAGAATGACCCTGTGCTACTGCCAAAAAAGGTACATTTTGACAAAGCCAAGATTGGATACATCTCAGAGAGATTCCTGTTGATGGTGTTGAAAGGCATAAATATTCAGTTATTAAGCAGACTGACTTAACCGGAGTGGCAGATCTCTCCAAAGACCCCAGACAGCTCAGATTTCACTACATTTCTTCCAAAGCCTCTGCAGCTATTTACTTGGCTCAGCCAGATTTCAGAATGACTGTATTTGGGACTATGGTGGACAAGTCTTAGGGGTTTCTGTGGTCCCATGGGGCCTGGTCCGGGACCCTGGAAATAGTAAATGCTCAATGAACAGATCATAAATGGACCAGGAAACATTTCATCCTCTGGGATGTTATGTTTCAGTATCTTTTAGCCATATTTAATGTGCTCCCAATGTTTGTTTTCTTTGTCCTTGTTGCGGCTTACCAGTCACTGAGAAATGTATTATGTTACTCAGTTAACTGGGGAGAGGAACATTGTATTTTACAATATTTATTTCACTAGGGGTAGAGAAAATTGTCTGCAGAGTCAACTTCAAAAACTGAATCATAGGCTCAAAAGCTCCTTGGTTATTATTACCCAAAAAAACCACAGGGTTCTAAAGCTCTATTTCCCAAGCCACAATACTCAGGAAAAAGAACTTCTCTCTCTCTGGCAGAGGGAGGGGAGCGAGGCAGGAGTGAAGGGAACCGCTTAGTGGTTAATTAAACTGGCAGGGTTTACTTCAACCACATCTAAAAGATAGGACCGAGGGACCACTGTGGTCTCCCAAAAGCAACTGACTAGCTTCAAGACAGGAAATGAAGCAATCTGTCTACAGTGGGACTTAGGAAATATACTCTTTAACTCATTTAAAGTCTGCGAAGTCGGCTCCTCTCCTACCTCAAAGGGTCTTGACAAAACACATAAATGAGAAACTCCTTGTCATTAGCCCCCACAATTCCCATCGGCTCCTCCAGCCTGCGGTGGTCACCACTCACTTCCCAACCTCACAGCCTCCACACGGTCCTTGTATTACCAGCCCCAATTTCCCTGGAAACCAGGCAATTGAGGGAGAGGGAGCTGCACCGAGACTTTCTCTTCTCCAGGATAGAGGGCGCCTGGCTCCAGGAAACCAGAGCCCACCGAAGCAGTCTCCCTGCAAATCATCCCGGCAACAAGTCCTGCACCCTTTGTGACTTGGAAAATGCTTGCTGCCTTGACCTCAGCTTGCCTATGGACACCTGTGAGTTCCTCCTTCCAAAGTCTGCTCAACAGGTCCTGTGGGCCTCTCCCGGCCCCAAGGCTACCAGGTCCCCCAGCCTCAGCAGCCTTTCCCCCTCCAAGACAGAACATAGCCTATGTGCAGCCGCATTTTGCACATGGAACTTCTTCTGTGTCTGCAGGAGAGGAAAGGGCCGCCACTCTGGGCAAGCAGGCAAGAGGCAAAAATATTTCAGTCTTGCTTCCCTTTTTCTCAGGCTCTAAGGACTCAGAGGATTTTAATTTTCAAAACCCCTCTAGAGTCAGTGCAAGGGGCCACTGGCAGAACTCAGAGTCACTGCTAATGGCAGTCTGTTTCTTCCTCATCAGTAAAGGCTTCCTGGACATGGTTATCTCCTGTCCAACACACAACCCTGCCTTTTCCAGGGAACAAGTCCAGTATCACCACTTCAATTACCACCTTTCTGTGGATAGCTCCCTAAACCTTCCCCCAGAAACAAACATCTTTCTCCTGCTGCCTCATGGGTTCCTCTGCCTGAATACCCTCTCACCTCAAACTCTGCGTATCTGAAACTGACATTCTCCCCTCTGCTCCTAACCTCTCCCTCTTCCTGTGGTCTTACTGCCAAGAGAGTGCCACCATGTCCCAGTTCCCCAGTCTCCAGTCATGTGACCTTCTTCCTCTCCTCATCCTGCATCAGCTCAGTATCAACTGCTTCTGAGTATAATATATAACCTTTTATAATCTCAACTTTTTATGATCTGCCCCAGCTGACAATTCCAAGCACACATTTTGCTGTAGTGGTTAGAAGTGAAGGTGTGAAGTCCACCTGGGCTCAAATTTCAGCCTACCACTTCACCAGCTCTATGATGTTGGAAAAATTATTCAACTTCTCCAAGCCTCAATGTCCTCATCTGTAAAGTGAGGATAAAAACAATGTCCTGTTATAAACTTTTATAAAAATTAAACTAGTAAAGCATGGAAAATAGCATGTGGGCCACAGTAGGTGCTCAATAAATGTTTTTATAATAATTATTAGCCAGGCATGATGGCTCAAGCCTGTAGTCCCAGCACTTCAGGTTGCTGGAGTGAGAGGACAGCTTGGGGCTAGGAGTTCGAGACCATTCAAGGCAGCATAGCAAGATCCCTTCTCTTAAAAAAAAAAAAAGAAAAAAAAAAAAGTTTAAAGATTAGCCAGGCAAGGTAGCATGCACCTGTATTTCTATCTACTTAAGAGGCTGAGATGGGAGTATCAATTGAACCCAGGTGTTTAAGGTACAGTGAGCTATGACTGTACCATTGCATTCTAGCCTGGGCAACAGAGCAAAACCCTGTCTCTAAAAAATATGTATTGGACAAAAATTAGCTGGGCGTGGTGGCACGCACCTATGATCCCAGCTACTCAGGAGTCTGAGACAAGAAAATTGCTTGAACCCAGGAGGTAGAGGTTGCAGTGAGCCGAGATCGTGCCACTGCACTCCAACCTGGCGACAGAGCAAGACTCCATTAAAAAAAAAAAAATGTATTGGGAACATTCATATAACATTCATATGACAGTTCATATAACATTCATCTAACAGCTAAAAGTTCAGGCTCTGTATTTATACTGCCTAGGTTGATATCTCAACTATGCCACTTACTAAGTGTGTGAGTATGGGCAAGTTACTTATCCTTTCTATGTCTCTGTTCCCTTATCTATGAAACGGAGGTAATAATACTAGCTACCTAAAATGAGATCATCCACGTAAAGCATGTAGAAACAGGCCATATACAAGGTAAGTGCTCAGTAACTGTCAGCCAAGCAGTTCATGTGCCCTGAAAGTCTGTATACTATACAGGCAAGTCAATACGCCATTATGAGAAAGCATGAGAAGTACCATTTACTCAGTATAATGTTTGTCGCTTGCTAAGGCTGAGCCTGACAATATACGTGGCACTGGGAATATAGCGGTGAGCCACACTATAATACCATCTCATGGCTGTCACAGTGTAATAGGGAAGACAGTAAGTGTGGAGAAGGATGAAGCAGGGGACAGAAACAGAGTGGGAGACTAGGGAGGAGAGGGGTCATTTTTCATAGGGTGGTTATGGAAGGCCTCTCTGATGAGGTGACATTTGTTTGAAGAAGGTCCCGTACGGTCTGAGAACACACCGGAGGATGACCCAGCCCAGCCTTAGCAAACCAGAAAGATTTCCAAAGGAAACCAGTCATATAAGAGTCTTCAAGGAGACCTTGATGATGTAGCTTTGGAGTACTGGGAGGAAAAATTCTCCAGTTGACACTTTTAGCTCGGCTAGTCTACCCAATAAAAGACACAGCTTTCTGAGGCTATAACTGATGAATTGGCTGAGGGGTGAAGAAGAAACGGGGACTCTCATCTGGATTGACATGAATAGAGCTACAGAAATATGCCAGCAGTGTGGAGCTCTGTGCACAAAAACACAGACATACTAACTAAATGATTCAGTGGTGCTCAGAATTCAGGCAAAAATTTGTCATCAGTGGAGAGATACAGTCCAGGACACAGTGGTTTTTCTGGGCACAACTACACTAGAAGCTGTAGCAGAAGATCATCAGCTTGACTCAATTTTCTATCGTGGTCCCCAGACACCCTGCCATTTCAGTTCTTGGCTGGAGTCCTCATCCTTACTGAATGAGGACTGGGGTGAGAGCCGTGCTGCCAGCCAACCCAGGGTTTCACCTCCAGCCCAGAGTGTGAGGACAGCAGAAGAAAGAGGCCAAACAGCAAAAAGCAGAAAGGAAAAACAGTCAAAGGGCAAAAATCTCAGCATTGTGAAGCTCTAAAAGAAAATACTGGTTTTGAGGGGCTGGGTATGGTAGCTCACACCTGTAATCCCAGCACTTTGGGAGGCCAAGGCAAGTAGTTGGCTTGAGCTCAGGAGTTCAAGACCAGCCTGGGCAACATGGCAAAACCCCATCTCTACCAATTTTTTTTTTTTTTTTAATTTGGCTGGGTGCAGTGGCTCATGCCTGTAATCCCAGTGCTTTGGGAGGCCAAGCAGGGTGGATTTCTTGAGGCTAGGAATTCGACACCAGCCTGGGTAACAAGGTAAAACTCTGACACTAGTAAAAATACAAAAAACATTTAGCCTGGTATGGTAGTGTGCGCCTGAAGTCCCAGATACCCTTGGGGGCTGAGGTGGAAGAATCACCTGAGCCTCGGAAGTCAAGGCTGCAGTGAGCTGTGTTCGTACTGCACTCCAGCCTAGATAACGAGAACAAGACCCTTTTCGGAAAAAAAAAAAAAGAATTATATATACTGGGTTTTTGCTTATCCTCACTCCTGAGTGCAAAATGAATGCTACACCTGGAAAACACATGTCTGCAAACCAAAGTTCTTTAAAAATATAACTCTCTAGTTATTTTTGTTAAAGTCAAGACATCACTAAACAGAACCACTTCTTTAACTTTTATTTATTTCTTCTCACCATTTCATTACGGAAAATTTCAAACATATACAAAAATAGAGACTGGTTTATTGAATTCCATGAGTTTAACAATTATCAACTCACTGACCATTTTGTTTCAATCCCTGATGGAATTGGCTTGAAGTGCATCCCAGATAGCACATAATCTCTTTCTATACTTCAGTATATATTTCTAAAAGATAAGGACTTTAAAAAATAGACAAAATACCATTCTTACACTTTAAAAATAAATAATAATGCCTTAATATCAAATATCAAACCACGATTTAAATTTCTCTATCTCCATTTTTTAACAGTTGATTTGTATGATCAGCATTCAGATATGGTCCACACACCACATTTGGTTAATTTGTCTTTTACTCTCTTTCAATCTGTAAGTTTCCTTTTCCTCTGTTTTTTCTTAGTTTATTTATGAATGAAACTGGGTCTTGAAGAATTTCCCACATTCTGTATCTAAAAGTATGCCCCTTCGTGGGGTCATTAACATATTCCCCCGTCCCTGAATTTCCAGTAAACTAATGGTTTGATTTAGAGGCTCGATCAGATTCAGGTGGGATATTTTTGGCAGCACGATCTCATAATGGTGATGTGTATTCCTTGGCACTGCATCAGACGACTGTCTTTTTGTGCTGCTGAAACTGGCTTATGGAAGTTCCTGCTCCAGGTCAGATGCAGTCATCACACCTCACTCCGGCTTTCCCACTGAATATCACTTAAAAACCTGAAGAGAATGCATGCAGTAGCTGCAAAGGGTAATCTGGAGCAGGCCAAATGGAGAATAAGACCAAAATTTAAACTATCACCAAAATGGTGCTGAGTTTACCGTATTTTCTCCCTTTTGGAGCCCCAGGAAACTGGAAAGAATCAGAGACACTAAGAAGAGAGAGGAGCTCAGAAAAGCTAACCCATAAAACTGTTAATGAACTCCTGGGATGATCCCCCCAAGCAGCATGCACATGGACCTGGTCCTAATCAGCACAACAAAGACTGAACTCACAAACTACTGGTAAGGGCACAGGCAGGACACATCCAAATAGCATTGCAAAAACCGCGTGAAAACGGCTGTAACCATAGCTCACCAAGGGCTGGTAGAAACCTGTGGCCTAACCTGCCTAGGTCTTTTACCTACTAAAACACATATATAAGCACTCTCTCTAGGCTTCAAGTAAGACCCACAGTGTCATACATAATAATCAAAATATCCAGAATATAATCCAAAATTATTTGTCATATTAAGAACCAAGAAAATCTCAATTCATTTGGGTTAAGACAATCAACAGAGAAATGCCAAGAGGACACAGATGTTGAAGTTATACGATGAAGATTTTATAGCAGGTATTACATAAATACTCCAATAAGCAATCACACACACTCTCAAAACAAATGGAAAAATAGAAAGTCTCAGCAAAGAAAGAGAAGATATAAAGAAAACCAAAAAGAAATTTCAAAATAGAAAGACACGGTAACTGAAATTTAAACAACTAAAAAAAACAAAACAAAACACTATATAGGCTTGAAAGCAGACTGGGGATGACAGATGAAAGCATAAGTGAACTTGATGACAGATTAATAGAAACTGTCCAATATGAACAATGAAAAGAAAAAGGAGTGATAAAAAATGAACAGAGTTCTGGTGTGGTGGCTCACGCCTGTAATCCCAGCACTTCGGGAGGCTGAGGCGGGCGCATCACTTGAGCTCAGGAGTTTAAAACCAACCTGGGCAACATATTAAAACCCACCTCTACAAAAATTACAAAAAAAAAAAAAAAATTGCCAGGCATGGTGCTGCATGCCTGCGGTCCCAGCTCCTCAGGAGGCTGAGGAGGGAGGTTCACTGGAGCTCAGGAAGTTGAGGCTGCAGTGAGCCATGATTGCATCACTGCACTCTAGCCTGGGTGATGGAGTGAAACCCTCGCCCACCCCAAAAATATAAAAAAAATAAAAACCCACAGAGCCTCAGGGACTTGTGGGACAATAAAAACAGATTTAACATTATTGTCATTAGACTCCCATAAAGAAAGGAGGAAACGTACAGTACTTTAAAAATATTTGAAGAACTAATAGCTGAACATGTATAGCAAAAGACAAAAATCTACAGATTCAAATAGCTCAGAGAACCCTAACAGGATAAACTCAAAGAAATCTATACCCAGACACGCTATGATCTAACTGCTGAAAACTAAAAACAAAAAAAAACTTCAAAGCAGCTGAAGAAAAATGATGTATAATCTATGGGGAAACAACTTGAATGACTGTAAATTTCTCTTCAGAAATCGTAAAAGCCAGATGGAAGTGGCATAGTTAAAGTGCTTACAGAAAAAAACTGTCAGCTCAGAATTCTATATGCAGTAAAAATACCCTTTAGGAATGAAGGTGAAATAAAGACATTCTCTGACGAAGGCAAGCTAATATAATTTGTTGCCAGCTTTAGAAGAATTGCTAAAGGAAGTTCTTCACAGAGGAGGGAAATGATACTAGAAGAAGACTTGGCAATATCAGGAATGAAGGAAGACTGATCAAATGATGAATATCTGGGTAAATACAATACGTTTGGAACTCTTCAAAATACTTTTGAATACTTAAAGCAAAAATTAAAACGCTGCCTTGTGGGGCGGCTAATGTACACAGATATACTATATAAGACAACTATACTCTAAAGTGACCTAGAGAGTGGCAAGGTTTCTTTAATACATTCTACTTGAAGTGAATCCACACTAATTCAGAGCTGTCTGTGAAAAGACTGACTGGTAGGTTCAGGAGTTTTCAGCCTGATCTCTCCATTATGAAGGCCCCATCAATTTTTTACCTAATGGTTTTAAGCAGTCATTGATGATCATTACCTAAATCCATTCTTCATTAGGAGTTACAAAATGAAGATACTCTAATTGGTTTATTCTTCTATTCACTGGTATTCTTCAATAAAAAATAACCTTTTAAAGTCAGATATCTGATTACTCTGAAATATAATTCACATAGGAGCAAGGGGATAAAGTTTGACTCATACTTTTATTTACCACTTTCCAAAACAGTGAGCTAGAATCACTATTTTGCTAACTAAAAAAAATTGTATTTACTTATTTATTTTTATCGAGATGGGGTCTTGCTATGTTACCCAGGCTAACCTTGAACTCCTGGGCTTAAGCAATCCTCCCATCTCACACTCTCGTGTGTGAGATGTGTACCACCTCGCCCGGCTTCAGAACCACTATTTTTAAATGGTAGCTTGGTAGCTATGTCAGAGGAAGATGCTGACTTAATCCTCATTGGCGTAGTTTGGAATGGGTACAATTTACTCATTTAGAAAATTAAAGACGAGACCAGGCATGGTGGCTCATGCCTATAATCCCAGCACTTTGGGAACCCAAGGTAGGAGGATTGTTTGAGCCCAGGAGTTCGAGACCAGCCTGGGCAACAGGGTGAAATGCCATCTCTACAAAAAAAAAAATTTTTTTTTAATCAGGTGGGCATGGTGGCATGCAACTGTGATCCCAGCTACTCAAAAGGCTGAGGTAGGAGGATTACTTGAGCCAAGGAGGTTGAGGCTGGAGTGAGCTGTGATGACACCACTTGCACTCCAGCCTGGGTGACAGAGCAAGACCTTGTCTCAAAAAAAAAAAAAAAAAAAAGAGAGAGAATGTGCTGTATTCAGGAGACCCATCTCATGTGCAGACACATATAGGCTCAAAGTAAAGGAATGGAGTAAGATCTACCAACAAACAGAAAACAAAAAAAGGCAGGGGTTGCAATCCTAGTCTCTGATAAAACAGACTTTAAACCAACAAACATCAAAAGAGACAAAGAGACATTACACAATGGTAAAGGGATCAATTCAACAAGAAGAGCTAACTATCCTAAATATATATGCACCCAATACAGGAGCACCCAGATTCATAAAGCAAGTCCTTAGA
>NW_012115066.1:1477462-1477928 GCF_000951035.1 Colobus angolensis palliatus | reverse complement strand
ACCTGACTTCAAACTATACTACAAGGCTACAGTAACCAAAACAGCATGGTACTCGTACCAAAACAGAGCTATAGACCAATGGAACAGAACAGAGCCCTCAGAAATACTACTACACATCTACAACCATCCGATCTTTGACAAACCTGACAAAAACAAGAAATGGGGAAAGGACTCCCTATTTAATACACGGTGCTGAGAAAACTGGCTAGTCATATGTAGAAAGCTGAAAATGGATCCCTTTCTTACACCTGATACAAAAATTAATTCAAGATGGATTAGAGACTTAAGTGTTAGACCTAAAACCATAAAAACCCTAGAAGAAAACCTAGGCAATACCATTCAGGACACAGGCATGGGCAAGGACTTCATGTCCTAAAACACCAAAAGCAATGGCAACAAAAGCCAAAATTGACAAATGGGATCTAATTAAACTAAAGAGCTTCTGCACAGCAAAAGAAACTACCAT
>NW_012115066.1:1448278-1476802 GCF_000951035.1 Colobus angolensis palliatus | reverse complement strand
GGGTGCAGCACACCAACATGGCACATGTATACGTATGTAACAAACCTGCACATTGTGCACATGTACCCTAGAACTTAACGTACAATAAAAAATAAATTTAAAAAAGAGAAAATTGAAGACCAATGTCCAAACATTTAAATCATATAAGGTCTTTAATTATGGCAGGGAATATATAGGATGACATAATCATTTAGATTGCTTATACTATAATGTGTCATACTTGCATTTTATTGCGATTAGATTATTCTGGGTGTGTGTGTGTGTGTGTGTGTCTGTGTCTGTGTATGTCATTTCTCCCTTAGATTATAAGATCCCCATGGACAACAGGAAGCAGAGATCAAGGTGATACTCACTCACTAAAGGATTAAATAAAATACAAAAGAAGTATATTTTTGTAAGTCCAAAATCAAAGGCAAAATCCTAGTAACTATGGTCTTTTCTCACAGTTCTGTTTTAAGCCACTATTTTAAAAAATCAATTACTCTGTGCCAGCCGCTATACTGAGTCTTTTCAGTTATTTCATCTAATTCTCCAACAATCCTGGGAAGCAGACTCTCAGCACCCACAGTGTGCAGACCAGTAAACCGCTATGCAAGAGATGATGTGGCATATCCCATTCATGCTTCATTAGGGTACAGCACAAATCCAAGCCCAGAGTCTGGGTCGAGTCATTTCTCCCAGTTGTGCCTCTCCTCTTAGTGATATGTATCCTCCCTGCTGGGGTGCATGTCCATCACTCTACTAACCACACAATCATCTGCTAGCCAGCAGTAACTATGTAACTATGGTCATAGTTACATAGTTACATAGTAGCTGTGCCAGATTCTTGACACTTGGAGCGCAGCTGATGAAATAAGGCAACAGGACAAAATGCAGGGGAGAGTTAGAAACTTCCTGTGCCCCCACTGGGAAAGGACACCCATGACTGCTCCCTAGAAAGGCATCCATGACATAGGAGACAGTCATCCTCCTCATCAGAGACTTACAATCGAGCCAATGAGGCAGGAGGAAGAACATAATCTATCAAAAGAATCACTGAAGTCGTTAAAACCTACGTTTGGAAAAAATTGATAATGTGAAAATGGTCACAATATACAGGACATTACAAATAAGTACAATGTGCTTAGAGAAGGGGGCTATGTGTATGTGTGTGTGTGTGTGGAGAAGGGGAGAAGGCGTGAGAGAAAGGTGGGGAGGAAAGTGGGACAGATGGGAAGAGAAGGAGGAGGAGAGAAAGGGAGAGAGAAGATAAAGAGTGGGAGAGAGAGAAAGAGAGAGGGGAGGGAAGGAGGAGCAGAGGGGAGGGAAGAACTGGCACACAATGGCATAAATATTAACAGTGTCTCATTCTAACTTATGGGATATGGGCAGTTTTGCTTTCTTCTGTATATTTGTTTATATTTTGCAAGTTCTTTACAATAATCAGAAGAGAATTATTTATTAAAATATGTGGTGGGGATACAAAAAGGGCTGAGTAGGATGAGCACAGAAAATGTTCAGGGCCGTGAAACTATTCTGTATGATACTACATGATGGCTACATGTCATGATATACTTATCAAGATCCATAGAATGGTCAACACTAGAGTGAACCCTAATGTAGATTATGAACTTGATGTGTTAACACAGGTTTGATTGTAATGACTGTATCACCCTGGCCAGGGATGTTGACAATGGGAGAAGCTGTGCATGTATTGGGGCAGAGGGTTTGGAAAATCTCTGTACCTTCTTCTCAGTTTTGCTGTGAACCTCAAACTGCTCTAAAACATAAAGTCTATATATATATATACATATACACACATACACACACACACATGCACAGAAAATAAACATGTAAGTTTGTTCAGAGTCGATGATAATTATGAAAGCTCAAGTAGTCTAAACATTTTGAGGAATGGGGAAAGAAGTAACAGTGACCAGAGTGACCAGTGGCAGGTATGAAGCAACTTGATGGGAGAGCTGGGCCAGTATTAAAGGTGAAGAAGAGAGGCTTGAAGGTCACTGAGGCTGCTGTATGCAAAGTCATTGTGGACAGCAGGATGCTAAAAGGAAGGATCTGCCTGTATCCAAGGTAAGGAGTAGTTAAACCCAACAGCAAGACTGCTAGGCTGCAAGGTGAGAGGGAGTGAATATGTGTGTGTGCACACTGACACCAGGGGAATATTATACCGCAGGTAAAACAAATCAGGGTGGTCACAGTCAAGGACATTAATTTCATCTATGATACTTGAACTGTTTTCTCAAGAATAAATTTTTATAGTATGCATACAACTAACATATAAACACTTTTTTTTTTAAGACAGGGTCTCACTCTGTTGCCCAGGCTAGAGTGCAGTGGTGCCATCTCAGTTCACTGCAGCCTTGACCTCCCAGGCTCAAGCATCATCCCACCTCATCCTCCTGAGTAGTTGAGGCATGTGCCACCAGGCCCACCTAACTTTTGTATTTTTTGTAGAGATGGGGTTTTACCTTGTCGCCTAGGCTGGTCTTGAACTCCTGGACTCAAGCAATCCTCCCACCTCAGCCTCCCAAAGTGCTGGGATTACAGGTGCAAGCCACCATACCCGGCCAACTTTTTTTTTTTTTTCTTTTTTTTTTGAGATGGAGTCTTGCTCTGTCGCCAGGCTGGAGTGCAGTCGCACAATCTCGGCTCACTGCAACCTCTGCCTCCCGGGTTCAAGTGATTCTCCTGCCTCAGCCTCTCGAGTAGTTGGGACTACAGGTGCCCGCCACCATGCCCGGCTAATTTTTTGTATTTTTAGTAGAGATGGGGTTTCACCATGTTGCCCAGGATGGTCTTGATCTCTTGACCTCGTGATCCACCTGCCTCGGCCTCCCAAAGTGCTGGGATTACAGGCGTGAGTCACCGTGCCTGGCCCCGGCCAACTTTTTTAAGAAAAGAATTCAAAGTAAGAAAAAAAGTAAGCAAGCACACAAACATGAAGTGTTGTATCAGTCAGATGAGGGTTTGAATGAACCTAGAAATGGCTCTGCTTCTTATGAGCTATGTAACCCTGGATGAGTTAATGAACTTCTCTAACTTGAAATTTCTTATCTGTTAACTAAGGATAATACATCTGCACTTGCAGAGCTCTTGGCAGAACTGAAAATACAGCAAGTCTCAGGCTCAGTGCACTTGGCAGAGCCCCGATAAATGGTGGCTGAACATTTACAGAAGTGGGAAAGAACAGAATCTGGGTAACAGAAGAGAATGCCTGAGCCTCTAGGTATAAGAAGCACATGATGAGGGTGACCGACGTGGACAAGTTTGGCTGGCGGGAAAGAACAAGGGATCACAGCGTCCAAGTGCACAGCACTTACTGCAGTTCTCTTCATCGCTGCCATCGGGACAGTCCTCAAACCCATTGCACCGGAAGCGACCAATGATGCAGTGGATGCCGCTGGCGCAGGGGAAGAAGGTCGGGCCGCATTTCGACTTAGCCTTGGCTGCAGGAAGAAAAAGAAACAGCAAGACATCAGGAGATGTTCTCAGATGACTGCATACTCATCCTACTATCACTGAATGTGAAAATGAGTCCACTTAAGATTTATCTTAAAGTCCCTGAAGCTTTCTTCTCATTACCACCACCCACCTCAAACACCCAGCCAGATTGAACACCCACATGCAGCATCATCTAGAGAGGAATGCTTCAAAAGTACCCAAGAGGCTAACACAGCCCTGCACCATAGCAGGTGCCAATCAAAATGTACTGAACGAAGCCACGAACGAAGAACAGGTAAGTAAATGGATGATGAGTAGATGAAGGTGCTGAAGCATCAACATTTAGTAAGTATTCACCGTGCTAGGCAGTGTGCTGAGAGCTCTGTATGGATCATCTCATTTAATCCACCCAGCAATCACCCAACGGGATGATGGGCAGAAAAGAGGTAACAAAACAGAACTGAAACTGCTACGCTTACAAAGATCTCCTTGCAAGGTTGGCTCTTCCTTGGCTGGAGTCTGGGAACTTGGATTTTGAGAGACTTTGCACCAACCTAACTAACAAGAGTAGCTCACTGTGCCTAAACTGTTTATGCAAACAGTACAACTTACACTGAACACCCCTGCTTTCCTTCCTTCTGGGAGGCTATAATTTTGGTACGTGCTGAGCAAAGGGTGCCTATGTGATCAGCCCCTAATAAAAATTCTGGATACTGAGTCTCTAGTGAGTGTCCCTGGTCAATAACATTCCACGTGTGTTGTTACATCAAACTCATTGCTACGGAAATTAGCGCATCCTTTGGACTCAACTGGGAGAGGACTCTTGGAAGCCTGAACCTGGTTTCCTCTGAACTTTATTCCATTCGTCTTTTACCCATGTTGATTTTGCTTTGTATCCCTTTGCTGTAATTAATCATAGCCATTAAGTATGATCATACACTGAGTTCTGTGAATTCTCCTGGCAAATCGCTGAACCTGGGGTGGTCTTGGAAGCCCCAAACAAATGAGTATGGTTCTTATCACCACTTCATAAATGCGCTTTGAGAAATCAAGTGACTTGCCCAAGGTCACACAGTTGGAAAATCAAGCACGGGGTGAGGGCCGCCACACAGATTCCAGAAGCCCTGACCTCAACCAACTCGACAGCATTGCCTCTCTCTCTGCCAGAGGCTGTCACTTTTCACAACAGAAGCCAGACTCCTGCTCCAAATAAATTCTTCTTCCACTCACGCTGTACAAACAGTTTTAGCAGAAACTGCTGTAACTTGGGCTTGATTGAGTGTCCTGCTAAACCAAACAGCCCTGTGGGGTAATGTACTCTCCCATTAATGGTTCTGGTGCTCTGGCTTGCGATTAGGGGATGTGAGATGAGATCTATTGCTACATCCCAGGTAGCAGGCCTTATGTAGCATCCCTCTTTTCTCCTGTCTTAGAGGCAGGACCCATGGTCCTCCAAGAAGGAAGGGCCATTTCTTTGAAACAAACAGGCAATAAATTACCTCCACGTTCTTGCTGTCTGTAACATGCTGACTTTGGCAACAGCCAACTCACAACCATCAGGGTTTTAAGGCCTGAAATGTTCCAGGTTTTAAAAACCCATGTGGCTTTGTTTCACCTTGGAACTTCTGTCATGGTACTGGTGTACTCTTCTCAAAGCATAAACTCAGGACAGTCCTGGGTTCAAGTTCCAACTCTATTTTTTATGATGGGCAAGTTTCTAAGTTTTGCTGGACTTCAGTTTCCTTGCTGTGGCATCCTGATAAGTAAGCAACAAGAAGTAAGCGGGCCCAAGTCGGGGAGAACAATTGTTCCAAGAAATGGCTACTCACAAACCCACTGGCCCAACATCCTTTCATTAAATACCTCATTCCATAAGTAGGCCCCTCCAGCATGACCCTATAAAACTTTCCTCCAGCCCCTGCCGCTTTGCAGACGGCCCATTCGCTGCCGTGCTGCCTGTTGCACCCAAGCAACATACTTTTGTACTTTCGCTGACAAATCTGCCCTTTTTTACCTATGACTGTCTTGGTATTCTTTTACCACCCACGACATCAGCCCCAACCAGTTGCATCCACAACACTTATCAGTAAATTGGAGGTAACATCTACTTCCTCGGGCTCTAGTAAGGATTGAGAGAGTCTATACAAGACATTATAGAGCATGGTATACAGTAGATGCTCAATTAATGGTAATGCTTATGCTATTTATCATCATCGTCATCATCATCATCATCATCACTAAGTTCACAGAATTTAGAAACTGATCATGGAGAGGCAAGCAGAGAGGGGCACTGAGGCAGAGCTGGGCCCAGGGCAGTATCACAGTCTACGGTGTCAGCAGGAGCGTGGAGCAGGCAGGAGTCCCACCCTTCTGGGCATGGCTGCAGTCACCCAAACTGCAGCTGCAGACGCAGACATCTCTGCATTCTCGGGGGCCCAGGAAGGGCCTCCCTTTACTCCCACAGTCTCAGAGGTGTCTGCTCCAGCTCCCTGGCCTCTCCCTGCTGTCAGCACCCACTGAGATCATGGAGCAAAGTTGAGGCCGAGCCTGGGCACTGTTGCAACCCAGCTGGACATGTGCACGCTCAGGGCAGTGCTGACACACCAGCGCCCTGCCACCTCAGCTGCCTCTGGACTTTGGGTGAAGACAAACATGGGAGGGAGACCAAGGGGGTGCTGAAGACAGCTTGGCACTGCCCTGCAGGTGCCCCTTGGCACAAACCTGGGCACCATGAAAGACAGCAGGAGGCAGACATGCTCCTAAGCAGGGGGGCAGGCCCCTGGTGAACCCCAATCTTCAAGCCAGGGAAGGCCTGAGGCCTGAGGGCCAGGCTGTGGGTCCCACAGACTGGAGTGGGAACTTTTCCAGGCCCACCCATGGATTAGCCAGCATGCATGCGCTTCCTCCCCTCTGAGGTCCATAAAAGCCCTGGACTCAGTCAGACTTGAGGAGACAACGGGACAAGCTGCAGAGAGGAGCTACCCTCTCTGCTGAGAGCTGAACACTCATCAAGACACCCTGGCTACAGAGAAGAGCTGCCCACTGTGAGTCTCCTCTGAGCTGTTCTATTGCTCAATAGAGTTCCTCTTTGTCTTGCTCACCCTCCACTTGTCTGCATACCTCATTCTTCCTGGATGCAGGACAAGAACTAGGGACTCACTGAATGGCAGGGCTAAAAGAGCAATACCACAAACAGGGATGAAATATGCTGTTTGCCCACCACGTTGCGGGAGACAAGAGGAGAGAAGAAAGAAGAGAAGAGTTGTGGCCCTTCGGGGAGCCCAGACCTAGGAGTACCCCCAAGCCAGGGTTGTGATACCCTTTTTAGGGCTCTGTGGTTCCTGGAGTCTCCAAACTTCCAGGCATCACACTGCATTCCCCAGTGTCAGCCATGGAAGCTGCTTATGGTATGCCTGGTCCAACCGCAGCCTTGCAGGGAGCTAGCACCCATGCTGGTGTCTGGAGCTGCATGCCCCACCACAGCCGGCATACCTAGCTGTGCAGTGGCTAAACTCCACACTCACTCACACAACCCTCACTGCTGTGCAACTGGCTTGCCCTTGTCAGGTATGGGATCTAGGCCTGTAGTGGGAGCCAAGCACAGCCTGCCAGGTCAAGTGGGCAGAGGAGCCCAGAAGGCTAGAGCAAAACTTGGGCAAAGGTGCCACTGGCCACAGAAATTTCCAGCTGGCAAAGTGATACCCCAGAGATCCCGTAACAGTACTTCACTGCCCTCCATATGAGAAAAGAAGGGGTATAAGAAAATATACATGTATTGACTTATCTGTGCAAAAGAAATACAGGAGGATAAACCAGAAACTAACGAGATTGGTTATCTATAGGGGTGAGTGGGAAAGGACTGAAAAACCATGGGGAACTGATACCAGACAAGATAACAGGATGAGAAGGTTGCACATTTCTCCGAGTATATCTACCTGACTCAACATATACTTGTGTAAATATACTCAGAGCACTGTATATCTTAGAACCATGGTAGTATTTTACACACCCCAAAAATAAACACTTAAAACCAATCACATGTGGGAAAAACAAAATGAAATATTAACAAGTAAACATAACGGTATTACTAGTAAATAACACCACCACACCGAAGGGGATGGGGAAGAAAACAACCAGCCTAAGTAACTCAGGAAAACAGTATGTTGACTAGATTCCATAAAGCTAAAGAAAAAAAAAAAACAACTACAATACTGTACACTAGTTATATTTGTTTCTCCCAAGAGTATGGGTCATCAATTCCGAAACTATCTTCTGGGTGCACTAGTGTTGAACAAATATGTAAATATACTGTAAGATTTCTGTCAGAGACAGAAGTTGCAAATAAAGAAAGTTGGAAGGCTAGGCCAGGCGCGGTGGCTCACGCCTGTAATCCCAGCACTTTGGGAGGCCAAGGTGAGTGGATCACGAGGTTAGGAGTTCAAGACCAGCCTGGCCAAGATGCTGAAAACCCATCTCTACTAAAAATACAAAAAAAAAAAAAAAATAGCCAGGTGTGGTAGAGGGCACCTGTAATCCCAGCCACTCAGGAGGCTGAGGCAGAGAATTGCTTGAACCTGGGAGGTGGAGGTTGCAGTGGGCCGAGATTGTGCCACTGCACTCCAGCCTGGGTGACAGAGAGAGACTCGTCTGGAAAAAAAGAAAGAAAGTGAGAAGGCTAAAGTGAATCCTGAGGCTTTGGTTATTGAACAAAAATTTCCAATGGAAATTTGAAGGAATTGGAGGCCAGTAGTATGAACTCAAGGTCTTCAAACATTAGACAGATAGTACGGATGGATGGATGGATGGATGGATGATGGACGGACGGATAGACAGACAAAAATAAATATTGACTTGTGTGTATGTATGGGATAGTGTATATACATACATTTCCTAGCTCCATCTGCTGAGAGAGACTAGAAGCAGTACACCTAAACAGCAATAAGCACACCTAGCAGCCAGATCTTGGTTTCTAAATACCATTATCTAACAAAGAAAACCAACCTCCTTGGAGAAGTGGTTGATTCCAGGAAGAATACACAAACAAGATGAACCTGGAGTATCTTCTGTTGCCAGAAGTGTGAAAATAAACTAAGTAAGTGTCCAAATATCATGGGAGCATGTCAAAAGGACACAGAAGTTACCCTGAACATCCCAATAGCCAAAGCTAGACCAATCCAAGCAACAAAGTCAACAACAGTATCAGATTATGACACAGACAATAAAATAAATATCCGAGGCCAACAAAATAAGGATCTAGTACCCGAGACTGATACCAAAAATTGTTGAATAAGTAAGTAAACAGGGAGAAAGGAAAGTTCTTCTTTATTGAAGACTTCTCATTAATAAATGTAGAAGAGGTGCGGGAAACAGAAAGCCACCACAAAGCAAACACTATTGTAATAACTGTTATAGGCAAGATCTGGCAATGGATGCTAAAATTAGAAAATAAACACTCGAGGAGAAACAGGATATGCATAGTGTCAAAGTATCTTCCCCAATATGTCATTTAATTACAAAGAGAAAAACAGTAACTTGACAGTGGAGAAACTTGGTAGATACCACCTCAACCAAGTGACCATGGTCAACATCATCAGCAATGAGATACATCAACATTATAGACCCTTCATATAAGATGCTGTGTCAGGGGTCCCCAAGCCCACACAGATTCAATGATTCACTAGGGTAACTCCTAGGACTCGGCATATAATCAAAGCTAAGATTTCTTACAGTGAAAGGATAAAAAGGCCAAGGAAAAAGGTATATGAAATGAAGTCACAGGAAACTAGGCTCAAGCTTTCACAAGTATTCTTCCAGGGTAGACACACAGGATGTGCTTAATTCCTCCAGCAACAAGTTGTTGACAACATGTGTGAAATGTCACCCACCAGGGCGGCTCATTAGAGGCTCAGTACTCACGGTTTTTATTAGGGGCTGGTCACACAGGCATTCTCGGTACACTACATCTCCAGACTTCCAGCAGAAAAACAGCATCAACTACATGGTCTGCACAGCCAGTTTAGGCACAGTGAGCCACCATTAACAGTTGGGTAATGGGAAACCTACTGAAATTTAGGTTCCCAGAGGCCAGCCAAGGGCCAATGTTCCAAGCACACTTTTCAATGGGCAGCAGTCAAGCCTGCTGTGTTAATGCTTTTTCTGCACAGATGGGCATTTTGGCTTCTGCTGGGAAAGGCTACAGTAACAGAAAAGCAGAGGAGTTCCATTTTCCAGGGTCAAGTTTGTCCCTCTGCCAGCTCTCCAGCCATCGTGTCCTTCCAGACAGGTTCAAGCTTCTGACACATGGTACTTGATCAGCCAGTCTCATTCTGGTCACATTTTGAGGGATCGGGGAAGAATGCTTATAGGCTTTGCCATCTACGCTGAGAGTGTTTCCTCATAAGCCTCAGCACATCACTCCTGTACTAAGAACATCACTGCCTTCCCATTAGAATAAAACCTACAGTCATCATGCTGCTCTCCAATTCCAGGCTTTTTCGTCAAGGCCATGAAGATCTTCCCATCTCGGAAATCTGAATACACAGGCTTCCTTGTTCCTTCAAGTCCAGCCAGCACATTCCCACCTCAGGGCCTTTGCACTCTCTGTTCCCGCTACCTGGAATGTCTTTCTCCCAGGGCTCAGCATGGCTCACTCCCCCATCTTAGTCTCTTGAATCACTGCACTATCTGCAGTAGAACCTATGCTCCCACCCTTAGTCGCTCTAACCCTCAGCCTTTTCTTTCCCTTCACAGGACGCATCACTACTTGATCTCATCAGTTTTGTATTAAGCTGTTTGGCTAATGCCCCTGCCTTCCAGCCTCCAAGAGCGTACACTCATTTGCATACTTTCATTTACCATTTTTAAAGGAGCTGCACCATACAGTGCCTACACCATGTGCCTCATAAATATTTGCATAATGTCCAAACGAACCTATAAGAGGAAAGAGTGAGGCTGGACAACATGGCTAGTATTTCCTGAATGCTTAGTATGAGCTAAGCATCGCACTCTGTTTCACAGATATCTTTAAGTTCTCACACACACACAAAAAAACATTTTACAGATAAGAAAACTGAGGTCCAGAAGTGAAGTAACTTGACAATGCTAATAAACAGAGTCAAGGTTCAAATCTTTCCCTTGCCACAGCTGCTCTGTCGCCTCCTTAGATTTCTCCAAGGACCAGCCCAGTTCCAGGACTAGATTTTATGGGAGAAAGAGAAAAGAGTGAAAATATGAATGATTATAAACAAATTAGCCATCATTCAATTAACTGGCTCTTTGGCCCTGCCCTTGCACCCTTTTCAGGAATTACTAATGAGACTTCCTGCCTGGTCAGCATGCTCAGTCGTGGTTCATGTCAAGGGAGCCTGTCCTGTTATGATTTACATTTGCATCACCACATGCCCACAAAGCAGATCACAGGCAACCAGCCGAGTGCCTGGCAGGGGCAGAGAAAAGCCTGTCCCAGACAACAGCTGTCAGCTGCTGCCTGCCTGCATGACTTGCTACAGGGCTGTGGGGAAGGGGGCTCCTGGGCAAGGCTCCGACTGTCCCTCTCTCACCCCCCCATTTCCACAAAGGGGAGATTTCCTCATAGAACTCACCAGCGTCTGGCAGAAGGCGAAAGACTGACCCTGCCTGTCTTTAAAGTAGCCCTGACAAAGGCAGACAGGGTGACTCTATTCCGTTGAATACTTGAATTCACCACTTTTCAAGGATTTGGTCCACAAACTTTTCAAAGCGGCAGCTTTCATTAGCAGGAAGATGGGGACCAAGGGTCTCCTGTGGGTTGGGTTTATTTCCTGATCTAAGCCTTCCCCCAACTTTGTAGAGCCTACTTCCCACAGTCCTGGAATTCACAGACCAGTAAGATAAAAAATAAAAAACTAGATGAAAGTGGAGGAAAGACTAATACAATTGTCAACTTTTTATTTTATGCAAAAACTTACAGGAATACATGCAATGACCTCTAATTACTATTGCCCTAAATAAACATTTGCCTAAAATAACATATTGCCTTAGCATCCAAAATGCAGGAAGGCAAAGTCTCAGAGTAAGGAACTCTCTAACCTGAAAGGGTAGAAACTTTATAGCTACATGTTCACTAGACTGTCTTTATTTTTCCCATTTCACCAGGGGCCAGTGACAACCAGGTCATAAATCAGAGACAGTCCTGGGACCAATATTCAGGGTCCACGTCAGAACTAGAGGGGGCCAGGAGGCATTCCAGTGTCTCCAGGTTGCGATATCCTAACAACAAAGACTCGTAACAACTGGAGCACACGGGCAGTCTACCTAGGTTCACTCAGTAACTAATTCTCACATTCCACAGATGAGAAAACTGAAGCCCAAAGAGGCAACTGTACTTGCCCAAAGTCACATAGCTATTTAGGGTCAGATTGGTCTTCTGCTTGAGTCCAGAAGTCCAGTTCTTCTGCTTGAGTCCAGCTTCTTTTAACTATCCTACACTTTAGGCAGGGTACCCTAGGGCCACACCTGATCAAACCCCTCTTCTGGGACAGGCACAGGAGAAACTCCCAAGAAAAAGCCACTCTCCCACAGGAGCAGAACTTTCCAGGCCTTGTATAGAAGGCTCTTCCCCAGACATCATCATGCCTGTAGCTCCCAATCTGCCCAGGAAGGGCACAGGGCTGCTCAAGGTCTGGAGGGTGATGGAAACTCCAGCGTGGGCTTGCTGTCTCTGGACACCACCCCAGACTCTTCCCAGGCAGCAATCACACAAAAGAGCTGGACAGAGGCTGCAATGTGGAAGCATCTCTGTTCCACCAGAACAGCCATGAAGTCAGCTAATCAGACCTGCTGCATCTCTCAGGCTATGGTAACAGCTCTTGCTGTAGCTGTGGGTCTCTAGGATCTCTCTTCTAGATCTTTGTGGTTGGCCAAATGAGCAACAGCTACTCACCTTCAACCCCTGCTCATTTCCTACTCCTGCCCCAGGATCCTACCAGTATGTGGCTGAGAGAGCCCAATGAACGAGGAGCTGTTTCACAGTATCGCCACCCTTGCTTTTATAAACACAAGACACAGCTCACTATGAAAAAGTCAAACCATGGAGAAACACACAAAGACAGATGTAAAATTTATAACAAATTGCTACCACGTGGGGAAGTACACTGCGGACATTTTGGTAAATACGCTCTTACAGCATGGTCTCAAAAACTAGTGTGTGCCAACGGATCACCCCAGGACCCTGTTAAAATGCAGTGGGTCTGGGGTGGAGCCCGGGATCCTGCATTCCTAACCAGTTCCCAGGCGATGCTGCTGGCTCCAGGTGCCACAACTTCCAATAGCAAAGGGCCACTGTCTTGTTCACTGTGTATCTCCAATGCCCAGAGAAGTGCCAGGCGCATAGGCTATTCAATAATTACTGATGGAATTAATAGGCAGAAATCCGAGCATGCAATTTTACTTAAATGCACCTATATATAATGTTATATGCTATTCTGAAACCTGTTTTTGCTACATAACATATTGTGACATCTTTTCATGTCAATAACTACTGGTACACATCATCATTTTTAATGGCTAAGGGTAACTTTACTTTGTCTGTGTACCCATAAATCCCATTACTGATGGACATTTGGGGTGTTTTCAATAAACAATGCACAGCCAGATGCATATTTTTCCCACTTGTATATTATCTCGTGAAAGTACAACTGCTAGGTCAAAGGATATGCATGTTTCACATTTTGGTATCCTTTTGACTGTTGACTGCCTCCTCCCTGAGGAACTGGTATTGTCTTCTGACCACAGATGGCTATGAGAAAAGCCTCTAGCCCGGGATTGTCTGCTATGGGCTGATTCTCCCATGTTGGCAATGACGCTCCTAGAAGCACAAGGCTGAGAGCATCCCACGGTTCCTCTGCATTTTTGTTAAGTCGCTCCTTAACTGCTGCTGCGCTCTATTATCCTCCATCCATCTCTCTCTTTTCATTTTAACATCTGTGTATTTCATTATTCTGTAGAGTAGGGGACATTCCTGGCTGGTCAAGGAAACCATGACTCCTCTTTTTATCATTTCTAAATCTGCACCAGGTACAGGGCATCAGCCTTTGCTGGAATTGGTTTCCCTGGGTTGCAGGAATCATGGGAAAATGCAGCGTCCTCCTTCTGTGAGATGCTCCTTGAGCTGACTTTCCTGGGCTACATGGTCTCCTTCGACTAAGGACCCTGACAAAGGGCAAGGGCTGACTCTCACTCTTAGGACTGTCCTACTTGTCAGTATTTCTCCAGAATTCCCCATTCTCTGGGGCAGTGTCGCAGAGAAAGAGTCAGTGATCCACCTGCAGCAGGATCCCCAAGGATGCTTATGAACATGCAGATTCCTGAGTCTCTCCCCTAGGGGCATCTGCATTTTTACTAAGCACACTAAGGATCCCAATGGGTACTAAAATGTGAACATCCTACTCTGACCGATTCTACCGCTTTCTTATACCCACAGAGCAAATGACCTCATCATTCCTTTCTTCCTGATGTTACTGCCGCTCCACGAATCATGGCTACACAGCCAATGTGAGACCTACTCTGGCCATGGCTCCTTCAAACCAAGTCTAATACATCCCAGATAGAGGAGTTACCATGAGATGAATATCCACAAGGAAACAACTGGCCTCTTTATGATCGCTCCCCATTTCAACACTGCTGTCTTCTTCCCCATTTGTGTGCAAGATACAAATTCTGCTTCATACACAAAAGCTGTGGGCTCATATACAAATGGTTGTTGTTCAAGCAAAAAGGCCCTTTTTAAAGCTTTGAAACTTACTCAGTTCTGTCCACTTCGTAAGGATTTACATTTACCTGTGCCCAATAGAAAATAGGATTAAAGAGGCAATAAATAATCTGCCTCTGTTTGGCCAATATCAAAATATTCCTAAGCATCCTATTACCTGTCTGGTGCTGAGTCAGTCGTGTGGGAATTCAAACGCGAAGCCGACAGGCTCTCTCCGTGATAGTGGCAGACAGAGACAGGTAAAGGAGCTCCTGCATGTAATGCAAATAGTGCCCTGATGAGGGAGCTTTAGGATGCTTAATCTCAAACTAGGGAGGAGGCTGGAATCAGAACAGGCTTCTCAGGGGAAGGTCGGTTTCAGCTGAGGTGGGCCACGGTCTAGGCGGAAAAGCAATATAATATTTACAGCGTGAGGCCTTACTCATTCCGTTTTTCATTCCACTAATATTAATTCACAAACTCTGTGTCACACCTGCAAAGAATGAGAATACATAGAAGACATCTAGGTCACATTTGAAATTTTAGTGTTTGTGGAATTGTGGAATCAACAATGTTCCAAGCCGCCTGTGTAAAAGCCTGGAGGTAGAACAAACTGGTAAAGGAGGAACTGAAAGGAGGTCAGTATGAACATGCTTCTCACATCCGTAAAAGTACCTGGTATCTTTTCATTAATCAAAAAAATCAAAAGCCCTATTTCTCATTTAAAAAAATGTGCTATGAACCAGTTACAATTCAGCTCACTATAAAGATGTGAGAATGACATGGGCTAAGCAAAAGTATATGTCAGAAAAGAATCAAAGTGTAAAATTCACATAAGTTGAATCAACATGCACAGCTCCCCAAAGTGAATACCCACATGTGGCCACTGCTAGCTAAAAACTGCAAAAAGCAGTCGTTCTGATGTTGCTACTATTAACATATTCAGTCCTCTAGCTCATTTGGTGAAAGGTCAAACTGGTTCCTTTTAAAATGACTTCATGGTTGGGGACAAGAAAGCAAAGACAGCCTTGTAAAAATAACTGACTTTTAAACAGTAATCTGCCTGGATTCTCCAGGAAATCTGAGGGCCAAAGCAGGGAGCTCCTTTATTGTGGTCCCAAGGCAGATGACAAACAGCCCAGAAAACAAACTCACTCCTGGAATTCTAGCCTTTGCAAAAATTATGGCTTGAGCAAAAAGCCCTTTACTTGTTGCAACAGTTCAGCTCCACATGACTACTGGAGTAGACTCCAAGTTTTATTGATCAGATATTGCAATGTATTATTTCTTCCTAAAATAACATATTGGCTGTTTCAGACATACACACTGGGGAGTGAAAGAGCAACAGACCATACGCTAACTGGAATATAAATACAGAAAGGCGGCATCCAGTTGAAACAGCTTTGCCAGAAGATTCTCTTGTAGAAAATTCTTTCCAAACCTCTTCTAAGCTGAGAAGAGGAGGTCTACAGCCAAGGGTTAAGAGGTCAGAAGGACTCAGGGTTAAGAAGCATCCAGGTTTCTGGGACGGGCGCGGTGGCTCGCTCCTGTAATCCCAGCACTTTGGGACGCTGAGGCGGGTGGATCACGAGGTCAGGAGATCGAGACCATCCGACTAACACGGTGAAACCCTATCTCTACTAAAAGTACAAAAAATTAGCCGGTTGTGGTGGCACAGCCTGTAGTCCCAGCTACTCGGGAGGCTGAGGCAGGAGAATCGCTTGAACCCAAGAGGTGGGGATTGCAGTGAGTTGAGATTGCGCCACTGCACTCCAACCTGGGCGCCAGAGTGAGACTCTGTCAAAAAAACAAAAAGAAAAGAAGCATCCAGGTATCCACCTCAGTTCCATCACGTAATCACTGAGATCTTGGATGAATCACTTAACTTCCCTCAGCCTCAGTGTCCTCATCTATAAGACAAAGATAAAGATGGTATAGAACTCCCCAGCTGTTGTGAAAATAAAATGAGATTTTGCATGTAGAGAATACAGCAAAACGTATTGCTATCTGGTAGAGATTCAGTAATGCCCTCCCCTCCCTAACATGGCTCATGGTTCTACAAATTGCTTTTCACATAGATGGCTAGTCCTGAGAAAAATGAGGTGGAAATCAATGTAATGTTTAGACAGTCTAAGGCTCTGCTCTTTCAGTTACTCATTCCACCAACAGTAATTCTCAACTCGCTTTATGCCACACACAGAACCAAGTGTGGGGGTTGCAAAGAGAATAAAACAATTTCTGCTAGCAAGAGGCCCTTAGCTAAAAAAAAAACCTGGCCAAGAGAAAGAGAAAAAAAAGAGACAATAAACAGACGATTGCAATGAGATGCGGTAAGTGCTACATAAGCTATATCAACATTTGCCTTTCAACAGTTAATTATGGCTAGGTGTGGTGGCTCACACCTGTAATCCCAGCACTTCGGGAGGCCAAGATGGGTGGATTGCTTGAACTCAAGAGCTCAAGACCAGCCTGGACAACATGGTGAAACCGTATCTACAAAAAAATGCAAAAAAAAAAAAAAAAAAAAAGCCAGGCAAACGCCTGTAGTTCCAGCTACTCTGGAGGCTAGGGTGGGAGGATCGCTTCAGCCCAGGAGGCGGAGGCTGCAGTAAGCCAAGATTGCACCACTGCACTCTAGCCTGGGTGACAGAGCAAGATCCTGTCTTAAAAAAAGTTAATTACAGTAGTTAAGCAGTTAGATGTCAGCCTGCTTGGGTTCAAATGTTGTCTCTACCACTTATTGGCCATATGATTTATGGTAAGTTGGTTACCCTCTCTGTGCCTCAATTTCCGTATCAGGAAATGAGATATGAACACTACTAACCTCGCTCAGTTGTTGTGGGGATTAAATAAGACAATGTAATAATTACTTGGCACTTTTTCTGGAACAAAGTATTAGCTATGATAGTTAATACTATATTTGCTATTGTTTTATACATTACATCTTATTATTATCTGATATTACACACAAAATATAGTATTATAAAATATAAAATGCAGTATTATGTAGTATTGAGTGTTACAGATTATCCAGCATTATTATACAGTATTAGCTATTATTACTATTCCTATTTTTTATTATTATTATTATCATTTCAGATAATTTCTGCCCAGCAGTGGATGCTTAATTAACATGTGGGGAATGGCCAGAATGCAAAAGGAACTCAGAACGAGTGGGACCCACTCAGCCTGGGGGAGCCAGGGAGTACTTCATAAACCCATGCTATTTTAGTTGGTCATGAAAGATTTATAGGAGTGTGTTAGTGAAAAAAAAGAGGGGAGGGCACTCCAGGCAAGAGGAATGGCATGAACTAAAGCTCAGAGTTGAAACAGGTTATGGCTTGTATAGAAATCTGGGAGAAGCTAGGGCACCTGGGACACCAGCTATGTGGCAGGAGATGCGTCTGGAAGCAAGGCAGACGGGAGTCTGGAATTATCCTGGAAGCCAGCAGACATCTTTCTAGAGGAAAGTGATGCATCAGATTTGTTTTTTATGAAGAAACTTTTTTTATGAACTCACAAAGATATCATGAAGCTATTGGAAGTCAAGGAAATCTCTTCATCCCCCTCAAAAGCCCTGAGGGAGCAGAAGAGAGACATGCCCATAATATTCTTTGTACTTTTAGGAAGAAAGACACTATAAACCATAACAGAATTCAAAGTGGCTATCATCGACCTTTAAAGTACTTTTATTATGAAGAATGACAGGTGGAAAAAAAGGCAAAATTTCCACCAAGCAAGGTTGGGATTAGGAAATTATAATCTAAAAGGGTTTTTAAAGGTTATTTATTTTGGCTATTTGTAATGCACACATGTATATGGATAAAGAGGTTTTTGTGTGCATATATATGTGCATATATAGAATGAAAATTCTAGAGAATTTATGAGCAGGAAACTAAGATACTCCCAACCACTGCTTCTACAGACAAATCTTGAGGGGTGGGGAAAGATCTAAAAAGATAATAAATACATACTGAGTTAAGTAACTGAGCCTCTGGAGGCTTTTCACTACTTGGTGGACAGTGGATCCAAGTCCCTGGGATTAAGGCCAGATGTGGGCATAGAGATTCCGGCAGAACAGAATGGTTTCCACCTTTAAAAAAGTGTTTCAGTAAAGTTGATATCTAAGGGATGACTCCTAACAAGTGGTAGAAAAAAAGTAAGAAAAAAAAAGAAAATGAGTGAAAAGTGTGAGAATCACAGACAGTTTTCAAGTTTGAATAAACTCAAAGAAGACTCCATTCCAGACCCTTTTCCATCTCACTTAGGTAAGGAGGGTTATCTTCGCCAAAAGAAGGGTTTTCTTTTCAGAGCCTCCACCCTCTCCCATCCCCTTGACTCCTGGCAAACTTTGAGGTTTTCCTTCTTCAAACATCCTCGCTTCCGTGGCATATTCTTTGCCTTCAGACTCCAAAGAGGAAGCTCATTTCTGATGAGCTCTCTAGGGGCATCTCTGAAAGGTTTTCTTGGCCCTCCCCACACGATCCACATAAACAGCAGAACCCTAAAACTCAAGTTTTGTCTCAAAACACCTGCAAAGGGCAGAGATAAAGGCCTACAATGTGAAGACTAAGCCACTGTAACATCCATGCGAACTCAAGACTTCCATTCAGAGACATCAGGGGTGAGTGTGTCAACGGGGCAGAGAGGGAGGGAGGCTCCTTCAGGCTGCTCCCACAGCTTGTACAAGAAAACATTCTCTGTGTCATGATGTAACTTGAAAACAACTCTTTTGGGAAAATAGTACATTAGTGCACCACAAGTCTTGCTCTAGGAAAGGTTTCACCAAGGCATCCTGAAATTTCTATAATGCCTTCTACATCAGTCACAGGAATCAGAAAATCCCATGGCTATCATCTCTTGGTAGCTATGAGCTAACTTTAACAACAAAATACTGATCCTCAGCTTCTAACTTATCCTATAAAGGCAGTGACTCTCAATCCTGGCTGCATATTAGAATAGCCTAGGAGGCTTAAAAAAATATTTGAAATCAGGAGAGTGTAAGTGGCTATACTAATACCAGACAAAATCAAATTTGAAACCAAAAAAAAGTTCAGTTCCTGGAGACAAAGTAGAACTTTTAGGATAAAATAGTCAATATGTCTTCTATCAGGAAGACATAATTACATGTACCTAAAAACAGAGCCCCAAGATACTTGAAGCAAAAACTGACAGAATTAAAGGGAGAAACAGTTAAACAATGATAGTTACAAACTTCAGTACTCCATCTTCAACAATGGATAGAATAACTAGGCTGAATATCAACAAGAAAATAGAAGGCATGAACACCACCACAAAATGGACTTAATAGATGTCTGCAGGACACACTACCCAACAACCGCAGAACACATTCTTCCCAAGTATATATGAAACATTCTCCAGGACAGACCAAACATTAGGACATAAAACAAACCTCAATACACTTAAAAGGAATGAAATCATATAACATATGTTCTCCAACCACAAAGGAATGAAATTAGAAATCAACAACAGGAAGGAAATTTGTGAAACTCACAAATATGTGGAAATTAACATACTCCTAAATAACCAATGGGTCAAAAGAAGAAATCAAAAATAAAGTTAAAAAATAATTTGAGATGAATGAAAACAAAAACACAACATACCAAAACAAGGCTGAGAGTGAAAGTTATAGCTGTAAATGCCTACATTAAAAAACAAGAAAGATTTCAAAATCGCACATACACACACTATTAGAACTAGCCGAGAGTGGTAGCTCATGCCTATAATCCCAGCACTTTGGGAGGCTAAGAAGGGCAGATCACTTGAACCCAGGAGTTGGAGACCAGCCTGGGCAACATGGCGAAATCTCGTCTCTACAAAAAAAAAATTTTTTTAATTAGTCAGGTGTGGTGGCCTGCACCTGTAGTCCAGCTATTTGGGAGGCTGAGCTGGGAGGATCCCTTGAGCCTGGGAGGTTAAGGCTGCAGTGAGCTGTGATCACACCACTGCACTCCTGCACTCTAGCCTGGGCAACAGAGTGAGATCCTGTCTCAAAAATTAAAACACAAAACTATCAGAACAAACAAGCTTAGCAAGGTTGCAGTAGACAAGGTGGACATACCAAAATCAATTGTATTTTTATACACTAGCAATTAACAATCCAAAAATGATATTATGAAAACAATTCCATTTCCAATAGTATCAAAAAGAATAAAATACTTAGGAATAATTTTAACAAAAGAAGTGTAAGATTTGTACACTGAAAACTACAAAACATCACTGAAATAAAGAAGACCTAAGTAAACAGAAAGCCATCCCATGTTCAAGAATTTAAAGACTTAAAATTGGTTAAGACTGCAATACTCCCCAAATTGATCCACAGAGTCTACGGAACCCTTATACTAAAATCTCAGCTAGCTTCTTGGCAGAATAGACAAGCTGATCACATATTCATATGGAAATTCAAGGGACTCTGAATAGCCAAAACCATATTGCAAAAGAAGAACAAAATTAGAGGACTAACACTTCTCAATTTAAAAATATACTACACAAAGCTAGAGTAATCAAGACACTGTGGTTATTGGCATAACGGTACACATATGGATCAATAAAATAAAATTGAGTGTCTAGAAATAAACCTTTACTTTTCTAGTCAATCGATTTTTGACAAGAGTGCCAAGAAAATTCACTGGATAGTCTTTTCAACAAATGGCTGAAACAACTGGAAATTCACATATAAAAGAACGAAATTGGACTCCTATATTCTATATAACGGAATGAAGTACTGATACATGACACAACACAGATGAACCTTGAAAACATTATTCTAAGTCAAAGCAGCTAGACACAATAGGCCACATATTGTATGATTCCATTATATGAAATGTCCAGAACAGGCAAATCTGTAGAGACAAAAAGTGGATTAGGGGTTCCCAGGAACTAAGAGAGGGAAGAAGGGGGAATGACTGCTAATGGGTACATGGTTTCTTCTTGGGGTGATTAAAATGTTCTAAAATTAGATACTACCAATAAATTATACAGCTCTCTGAACATAACTAGATAAAGAACAAAACTTTCTGGTAAACCCTAAGATCTAAGAAGACTGGTGACATCAGAAATGAAAGAGTTGCTTTTTTCCAGAAAAGTCCTAATTAGCCAAATTCCTCCCCAGGCAAAATTAGGCAATACTGGGGGATGTAGGGAGGTGAGTATGGATGACCTTTCTGGTCTTAAAGTTTGAAGTTTACATTTGTTTTATCTGAGTTCCTTCCTCGGGGAAGGACTTAACAGGCCTCTGAAAAAGTATCAAAGAGCTGAAACTCACCAGATCACCACATCCAGACAATGAAACGCAGAGATCATCTATTCATCATAATTGTTTCCTTGCCCTTCCCCAGTTCCTGTTTGCTTACACATTGTTACATTTCATCCCTGCTATACAAAGCTAGTTTTAGTGGGTCAATGTATTAGTCTTTTCTAATAAAGACACACCTAAGGCTGGGTAATTTATAAAGGAAAGAGGTTTAATTGACTCACAATTCAGCATGGCTGGTGAGGTCTCAGGAAACTTACTATCATGGTGGAAGGGGAAGCAAACACGTGCTTCTTCACATGGCGGCAGCAAGAAGTGCCGAGCAAAAGGGGGAAAAGCCCCTTATAAAACCATCAGATTTCATGAGAACTCATTCACTGTCATGAGAACGGTATGAAGGTAACTACTCCCATGATTAAATTACCTCCCCACCAGGTCCCTCCCATGGCACGTGGGGATTATAGGAACTAAAATTCAAGATGAGATTTGTGTGGCGACACAGCCAAACCGTATCAGTCAGGGAGATGGATTTGAGACTGAGCTCCCATCTCCTAAGCTGCAGCACCTGATTAAAGGTTTCTTCCTTGGCAATGATTGTCATGTTGCTGATTAGCTTTCTGTGTGTCGAGTAGCAGGACCTAAGACTTAACCCCTGGTGTTTCAGTAACAAAAAGAAAGACTTACCTGGCCCCAAAATGTCAGTACTTTTGAGGTTGAAGAACCAACCCTGTATTAGGGAAAGGTCAATACTCTTGGATTTTTTGCCTTTTCAGATTTACAGAAACTTTATATTCTATATCATATGGGCTATATAGCCCATATTAATGGTTAAGACTATAAAGTTATTTCTATAATAGAAATCAAACAGACATGGACTCAAATCCTGGATCTATGCCTTACCAGAACTGTAACCTTGGACAAGTTACCTAACTGCCCTGGGCTTTTCCTCTCTCATCCGTAAAATGGAAGATGAAACTGGCCTTACATAGCAGTTGGGAGGATTAAATGAGAAGATGCCTAAGGCTAAGAGTTTTTATTACTATAACTACTGTTTTTTTTTTTTTTTTTTAAGTTCCAAAAGCGGCTTGGTGTCAGAAAATGGGTGACTGGGTCACCTAAAAATAGGGCTATTTTATCCGGTAACAATTAATATGCAAACTGGCAAATTGTATGAGCTAATAAGCAATTGAAACACACAGTTGATATTCCTCACTACTACCTTATAATCTAGCTAAAGAGAAACTGACCAAAGGCCCAGTTGCCATAGTAATAAAAAGTTTCTGTGGGTCTTACTGATAAATGCTTTTTCCATTTTCCAGGCTGGGCTTTATGCACAAGCCCCCTGTGGTTGAGTCTTTTCTACTTACTAAACCTATTATCTTTCTGCTGCTCAAAAACCAATTTATTATAGTGAAAAGAGCCACCCAAAACAGGACGTGATGACAGCCTGTCATTTATTGTGGGTTTCTGTAATGGAGCTCCCCAGTTAGTAGTACCAATTAGCAGCTCAATAAGACATGCAGCTGCTTCTCAGCAGCTCAGTAAGACATATTAAACCACCTTCCATTACCTCCACTATGCCAGGTACCAGCACAAGATTCCTTCATCCTTGGCCAGGCGCAGTGGCTCACACCTGTAATCCCAGCACTTTGGGAGGCCAAGGCAGGCAGATCACTTGAGGTCAGGAGTTCAAGACCAGCCTCACCAACATGGTGAAACCCTATCTTTACTAAAAAAGTACGAAAATTAGCCGGATGTGGTGCCACGTGCCTGTAGTCCCAGCTACTCGGGAGGCTGAGGCAGAAGAATCACTTGAACCCAGGAGACAGAGGGTGCAGTGAGCCAAGATTGCACCACTGCACCACTGTACCACAGCCTAGGCAACAGAGCGAGACTCTGTCTCAGGGGGAAAAAAAAAACGATTCTGTCATCTTTACTGTAAATGAGGAAGAGGAAGAAGACACTCTTACTAATGTTTATTGTGTGTTCTGGGCTCTCATGGACTTCATCCCGCTTAGGCTCCACGAAAAATCTGTGAGGCAGGAATGATTACCAACACCTCACAGAAGACAGGAAGCATCACAGTGGTTAAGTAACCTGTCCAGGGACACACTTTTATACATATATTTATTTGTTATAAATTCATAATTAATTTTCATAAATTGAGTTGGCTGAGATAAATAAATACTTTTAAATGCGGAAAATGGGATGTTACAAGGAAAAGCAGAAAAGAAAGGTAACAGACAAAATGCATTTCACAAACTATTATAAGATCACTAGTATCAGGGCTCAAATTTTAGTTGAGTTTCCTTATGGCCAAAACAACAAAGGAAACATGATCAATAGTGAGGATGGAGAGAAGTATCCAGAACATTAGAAGTGAACTCTTTATAAGACAAGAGATTTTTGGTGCCCCCACACCATAACCCCATCACACAAGCAAGTAAATCATAAAATGTGAGTCACTCCACCTCCCGGGTTCACGCCATTCTCCTGTCTCAGCCTCCTGAGTAGCTGGGATTACAGGTGCCCACCACCATGCCCAGCTAATTTTTTGTATTTTTAGTACAGACGGGGTTTCACAGTGTTAGCCAGGATGGTATCAATCTCCTGACCTTGTGATCCGCCTGCCTCGGCCTCCCAAAGTGCTGGGATTACTGGCATGAGCCACTGCACCTGGCTGAGTTATATAACTTCTGATGCCTCAGTTTCCTTATCTGTAAAATGAAGATGCCAATCATGATACTCATCTTGCAAAACTACTTTGGAGATGAAATGTAAAGCACTTAGACTTTTTAGACTCTGTTACCTAAGTGTAAACTATTACTATCCCTCCTATTCCCATCACAGTCTATATTGATTGACGATGTGCTAGGCATTGTGCTAAGCATGGGTGGATAGAGCCTTTCACAAGGCAGGGGAGGTCTCACTCTCAATGGTGCTCTAGTCAGGGGAGGATGAAAAAGAAAAAACAAAAAACAAATCAGGCAGTGCTAAGTGCTAGGTGGTGATGTACAGAGATGTGATAGTCGGCAACTGTACAAGTAGTTTGGGTGTTGAGGAAAGGAATATCTACAGCAGAAGCAGTTCCAGAGAGGTTTAGAAGACAAGAAGTCAGCCAACCAAGGGTGAGAGGGGACGGCAGCCCAGGCAGAGAGGCAACATCTCAAGAACATACCTAAAGCCTGGAAAGAACCTGAAACAGAAAGAAGGGCTGTGGAGTGGGGCTGAAGCAGAGTGCCCAGGGATGGCAGGGGAGGGGTACAATGAGTCAGAGAGGTCAGCAGGAGCCAGGTTAGGTAGGGCTTCTTCAGCCTGGCTAAGGAGTTTGAGTTCAGAATTCTAGCTGTGATGAGAAGTCATTACAGGGGAGTGACCTTATTTATCTTTTTTTTTTTTTTGAGACAGGGTTTCACTCTGTTGCTCAGGTTGAGTGACCTTATTTATTTATGTATTTATTTTGAGACAGGGTTTCACTCTGTTGCTCAGGTTAGCGTGCAGTGGTACAATCATGACTCACTGCCACCTCACCCTCCCATGCTCAAGTGTGCCTCAGCCTCCTGAGTAGCTGGAACTACAGGCATGCATTACTGACCAGCTAATTTTCTCATTTTGTGTAGAGACAGTGTCTCACTGTGTTGCCCAGGCTGGTCTTGAATTCCTCAGCTCAAGTGGTCCTCTTACCTTAGCCTACCAAAGTGCTGGGATTACAAGTGTGAGTCACTGTGCCTGGCCTGATTTATCCTTTATAAAAGACCACTCAGCTGCCCTGTGAGAAATGCTCTGAGAGCACAGAGGGAGGCAAAGGAAGCAGGAAGACCAGTCCAGGGAGTGACAACAGTCCTTACGCTAGCACAGGAGTGGGGAAGATAGAGAGCTGTGAATGAATTCAGTATCCTCTAAACCAGGGTTCCTCAACCTCAGCACTCTTCACACTAAAGCTGGATAATTCTTTGTTGAGGTGACTGTCCTATACATTGTAAGGTGTTTCACATCTTTCCTAGCCTCTGTCTACATACACCAGCTGCAACCCCAATTGTGACCATCAAAAATGACTCTATACATTGCCAAACGACTATGAGGGTTAAAATCACCTCTGACTGAGACCCACTGCTTTAGAAGTAGAGTTGACTGGGCTTGCTAATGGATTAGAACAGGGAGAGAGAGGACTCAAGAAGGATTTCTAAGTTTTTGTATGTAACAAGGTAAGATCATCTTAGACATTCAGAGGGCTCTCCCTCTCTACCAGTGGGCTGGGTTTTGATTTTCAGTGCTACTCAATCATTCATTCATTCAAACAGTCCACAATGAGTGTCAGCCAAACCCAATGCCAGGGACGCAAGCATAACTTAAAGAGCTCACAATCTGACAGAGACACAGACCTATAAGCAAATGGGGGTGACAAAGTAGGTCATATGCGTCAGAAAAACCCCCAAGATTGACCAGAGCGTGAAGGAAGACATGGCTCTTTGCTTCTGGGGGAAGTGGTGGGAGTGTTCCGGTGAGATTCCAGTGTTGTGCCTGGAAGACAGAGGCACAGAGGGAAATGGCATGTGCCACAGCACTGGGTTTGAGACGGGGCTGGCGGGCAGAGAGGAGGAGGGAAGGAGCTGCTGCTGAAGAGACAGGAGGGACCAGCCAGGAAGGCTCTGTAAGACACACTTGATTCCACGTGCAATCTGGGAGCCACTGGAGGGTTGCTGTTATTATTCCTACTCTTTATTACTAATGATTAAAGGAAAATCAAAGAGACATCTCCTGAGTGCTCAGAGGGCATCAACCCCAGTGCTGGGCGCTCTACTTAGATGAGGCACTTCATCCTTCCTCCAGATGAGAAAACTGCAACCTAAAGAACTCAGTGACTTGCGCAAGATTTCTTGGCTGACAAGTGGTAGAGCCAGGATGTGAACCTAGACCAGCTGGCTCCAGAGTTCACGCTAGGCAAGGAAATTGTGACGCAAATGTGTGGTTTAGGAAGATCATTCAGGAAATAAAAATATCTGAGGATCACTAGTTTATGGAAATAAATGAGCAAGGGAAAATGTATTACATGGAAAGGTCAGAATTCATTTCCAGGCAATTGATGATCCAGGGAGGAAGACCAAGAAGGTAGAAGGGCAGCCAAGAGATAGTGGGGAGAATCTCAGCAAACAAAGGAGAGAAGACGAAGCAGCAGTTCACGGCGTCCAGTACTGCTTCAAGGTCAAGTAAGAACAGATTTCAACATTTGCTGGATCTGACAACTAAGAGATTCTTGGAGCAAAACATTACTGTGGAGGATCAAAAGCCAGGTGCAGAGGGCCAAGGAGTCACACACTGGCTACAACAAAGGAGAAGAAACAAGAGCCAGTGGGACACTAGCTTGAGGAAGAGTTTGGGGCCAGGGGAGAGACTAAAGATGAGGAGGTAAAGAAGTAATTACTGCAAGGAATTCACAAACCTGAGTGTAGATTAGGCTCCCCTGGCGAAACAGGATACAAGTGGGTTTCTGGCCCCATCCCAAACCCAACAACCTTTGTTTCCCAAGTTGGCCTCAATCCACCAGGGACCCTGATGATCACAGGAACCAGTGAGTGAGGCAGCGTTTCTCATAGTGTGGTTCCTGGAACACTGGCAACTTCCTGGGCCTATCCTAGGCCTCCTGATTGAGAACATCCCAGAGAGGTCCTGGGAAGCTGCTTACTGAAGATCTAGGTCATTCTGATACAGCCAGCTTAGCTCCCTGAAAATGATAAACTCTAGACCTTTGTGGCTCGAAGTGTAGACCTCAGACCAGTGCATCAGCAACCACCTGGGGGGTTGAAATTCAATCAGCCTTACCCCACATACCTACTGAGCCAGACTCTGCATTTTACCAAGACCCCCATGCCTTTTGAATGCATATAAAGCTTGAAAAGCTCTGGACTGCAATACAGGGAGGATTCTGGGGTTGAGGCAACAGGTATCATGTACCCTCTTGCCACACATATTTAGTGGAGAGTGCCCCGAGAATGTTTGCTGTAATTTTTACAGGAGACAGCAAAGTGTTCCTTAAAGAAACCTCCTTCAAGGTTCTGATGCTTCAAGCCACTGCTGCACCCTCCAGGGCTAAGGAGCTAAGTCAATCATGATTTCAGACATTTAAAATGCAATATCTTTTTGCAGCAATGGGAAAGTATTGCACTTTATGCATTCCCAGAGCTCCAAGTGAATCCTGAAAACCTCCTCCATACAGACCTGCGGTGGTGTGCACTTACCCACAGCGGGCAGCAGAGCAGACTGGCTCAACTCAAGCCAGAATATCTGACTTCAAAACTTGGTTAGGCCACCCAAGTGCCTCAGCCAGTTACTTCACTTCTCTAAGCCTCAACTCTCTAACTGTATAATGGGGATACTAGCAGGACTCAGGTGATGTGAGGGCTGAATGAGATCATCCCTGCAGAGCATTGGGCACGGTGTCCATTATATAAAATTCAGCTGCTGTTTAAAGGCAGGCCCTCAGCTGGCGTGGTGGCTCACACCTGTAATCCCAGCACTTTGGGAGGCTGCGGCGGGCAGATCACGAAGTCAGGAGTTCGAGACCAGCCTGACCAACATGGTCAAACCCTGTCTCTACTAAAAATACAAAATTAGCTGAGCGTGGTGCCGTATGCCTGTAATCCCAGCTACTCAGGAGGCTGAGGCAGGAGAATTGCTTGAACCTGGGAGGCAGTGGCTGCAGTGAGCCAAGATCGCACCAGTGCACTCTGGCTTGGGTGACAGAGCAAGACTCCGTCTCAAAAAAAAAAAAAAAAAAATAGGCAGGCTGTCTGACCCCAGAACCCCTATACTACATGCTCACTTAGGGTCTCCACAATTTTGCATAACCATAAAGCTATCCAAACTCATTCCTACATGTGTAGGTCCACCTGCAAGAAAACCATTCTGTATTTTCACAAGGAGGAGAACATTCCATTTAAAATTACAGAGGTCTGTAGTTGTAAGGGTGCTTGGAGGTAACATAAGCACTTTATAGATGAGAAAACTAAGGCTGAGGAAAGCCAGAGTGCTCACCCACAGCAAGAGTTCATTCTTTGCACCAAAGTGTACTAACTAGGAAGACCAC
>NW_012115066.1:1411816-1445810 GCF_000951035.1 Colobus angolensis palliatus | reverse complement strand
GGGGGGGGGGCGGTGTGCGGAAAGCTGGCACATAACCTGGGATGTTAAACAGAGAGCGCAGGGAAAGTGTGTTTCATATGTGCATTGTTTTCATAATCGTTCACACTTGCCAAAGTTTGGTTTGCATCAGAGGATGATTATACAATCCACAGTTTATGTTTTCTTCTGAAATACACCCTGCAGGGCAAAGGGAAGAGTGCAGGACTGATGGACTCTAGGGAACCCCATCCATCACCTTGTCTGTGGGCATAGCTAACTGCTAGCATTAGGGTGACTCCTTGTAAGAGTCACATGTCCACAACTTTTTGGAGGTGCTCATACAATGTTTCCAGGTAGCCCCTGCAGTAACTGTTAAAGGCCCCATCTCCTAATGGTGCATGGCCCATTTGCAGTGTCAGGGGCACTGAAGAGAGATCTTAATAGCATCATCTAAAAATCATCCTTAACCATGAACATAAGACTCTCTTCTGGGGTCACAGGAAGAGGATTCCAAGCAGATGTGCACCAGTCACTTCTTCTGATTATTAGAACAGTAGTGTTGCTGCTGCTGGTGGCAGCCAAGGCTGACGCCTACCGGGCACTGTACCGAGGACTTTGCATACATCTTCATATTTATTTCTTGGACAGGTGGCGAGACTTACCTACACACATAACACAGTCAGTCATGAGTGAGGCCGGGACCTGAAACCAATGCAAGCCTGAGCATTTATATTAACAGGGAGCTCATTATGACCCAAGGCGCTCCACAGCTACCTTTAAAGAGCTGTAGAGAGATTTTGGCTCATTATGAGAAATAAATTTTCGAGTACTCCCATGCTATGATAGTTGGAAGTGAGCTCTGTTCTGGAAAAAGACAATTACGGTGCTGTCTTTGGAATCACAGATGTCAAAATGAGATTTTAAAAAAGAAAGAAAAAAAAGGCTGCTTAGAGGGCAAGTCCAGTAGGAATCAACCCTTCTGTCTGTTTACCACAGAAGTCTCTGTGAAAATCAAATCTCAAGCCCAATAGATATTTTTTTACAAAATAGACTTGTAGCTGCTTTGCTTTCAGCAAGGACAAGAGTCCATGCTCCAAGCCCCCATGGCTCAGGTGCTCTCCTTTCTCCCTTTGGCACTCCAAGAAGAACAGTTAGAAAAACTGATAGAGTCCTACTCCTCACTGCAGAGATTTAAAAAAAAAAAAAAAAAAAAAATCAGACCCCAAATCAGCGAGCTGGGTCCTAGCAAATCCCTATTGGTCCTTATGACAGATATGCTAGACCCTTCACACATCAGCTTCCAGGACCTGGGCAGCATTTCTCTTTATGCTTTAATTTATGCTCCCAGGACTACCAGTTGCATGTACTTAAAGATGACATTGTTAGTAACTATAGCTAATTCTTTTGAACAACTAAGAAAGATCAAGCATTGTTAATACCAGTTAAACACATAACAGGTATAAATGTATTTAAACTGTAGGAGGTAGATACTATTTTATTATTTCCCCATTTCACAGATGAGGAAACTGAGGTACAGAGAAATTAAATAACGTGTCCAGTATGCAAAGGAACTAGGACAAACCCAGATTGGCCTATGTCAAGCTTGTGTATTTTCAAGCACGCCACACACTGCCTCTCGTGCAAAAATAAGATGATGTTAGAGAAGAACAATTATCATTATCCCACCTTCCAGAGATACCCACTGTGAACAGGCATATAATCTTGTTGGCAATATTTGTTGAAATTTCCAACGGACAGGAGCCTCTTGCTGAGAATTTCATTTCTGGCTCAGATAAAGTCATTTCCTCTCATGGGCATTGCAATGAGAGCATCTGCGATCTATTTTATTTCTTTAGGAGATAATACGCATGAAAGAACTTTAAAAGCAAAACAAAGCAACAACCCGTATCATGTCGCCATCCCATTACTTAGCACTCCCTCTTCAAAACAGTATGCTTTTGAGGCCACTATACTAACTGCAATGCATCTGCCTGGACTTAGCAGAAGGAATGCTCTGCGGGACATTCCCTCTACCCAGACATCAAAAGAGGCTAGCAATGCAAGATTTGTCCAACCAAATTCCTCACTCAGTGAGACTTAGTCTAGTCCTATGACAGATGAGTTTCAAAATGGAGGGAGCACCAGACTCCCCTGGGCTGCTTGTTCAGGTGCAGACTCCTGGGCTCCACTCTGTTTCTAAGAATTCTATTCCAGCAGCTTTTGAGTCATCCCCAAATCTACATCAACAAATGAGTAAGATGACCCATCAAGCACAATTTAGAAAGTACTGGTTGGGCACTGTCCCTAAGAGCCCAGGAGTCCAAGGTGGCAAAGAGCTTAGCCCTTTATTTTGTGGTTATTCAAGAGACAACTCAAAACTTAGTTTGTTTCATTTTTATTATTCTTTTCTTTCTTTTTGTTTGGCAGCACCACGCTGAGCCACCAAGATAACACTCCAGTACTCCTTTATTCATTCAGAAAATTTATAAGTCATGTCATTATGGTCAGTCTGGTGACTGACAGATGATGGCAGGCAAGCATTTACAACTTTTTGGCCGTAACTTTTATATAGGAGAATTTAAAGCATGAAGTATTGTCAAAAGTTGCAACAAACATTTGTTGAATGCCTACTGTGAAGCAGGTGTTTTCTAAGAGCTTTACAGAGAGTCATTTAATCTTCACCAGCCCGTGACATAGGAACTATTCCTATCTCATTTTACAGCTGTGGCAACTGAGGTACAGAGAGGTTAAGTAACTTGCCCAGGATCACACAGCTAGGTAGAGGTAGAGCATGATTTGACTCACTCATCTGACTTTGGAGCCAACGCTCTCAACCATGTTGACCACTAAGCACATGGCTACTTCCTTCCCTTAGCTTATGCAGCCCTGCCTGCCTGACCCACCACATACTTCTCTAGGCACCCCTGAAATCTCTCCTCTTCCTTCCCACCAGCCATACGAATCACCATGGGCAGGCCTAAATATGCAGCATCCTCTTCTTTCTTTACCCTCAGGGCTGTATTTAGGCTTTCCTTTTCCATGAAAGTTCTTCTACCCTGCAATGGACTGGATGTTTTTGTCCTCCTGAAATTCTTCTGTTCAGGCCCTAGTCTCCAATGTGATGGTATTAGGAGGTGGGGCTCTTGGGAGCTGGTTAGATCATGAGGGTGGAGCCCTCATTAATGAGATTAGTGCCATTACGAAAAAGGCCCAAGGGAGCTCAGGCATCCATTACACCCTATGAGGACACAGCGAGAAGACGGCTGTCCACAAACCAGGATGCGAGCCCTCACCAGACACCAAATCTGTCAGTGCCTTGGTTTTAGACTTCCCCACTCCAGAACTGAGAAAAATAAGTGCTGCTGTTTATAAGCCACCCAGTTAGTAGTATTTGAATGGATTAAGATACTGGCACTCTGAGAAGATTAAATAGAAAAATAAAGCAGAGAATACATCCATCTAAAGGGACACTCAGTATAGGCTCTGAGTGCCAGTAGTGATGAGAAATGGAGAGGATGCAGCAGCCAGGTCTTGAATCAAGGCGGCCAGCACTGTCACCACTGAACTACACTCAACTTTCCCTTAACAGCATCTGACTGGCCAGTGGCCTCCATTCCAGGGAACTGGGAATAGCCCCAGCTTGGATTTTAAAGTCAGACAAGTGGCAGACACCCACCGTGTTCTGCATCAGGACCATCTGCTCCCTGTCATCCAACAGCTTCACTTAGTGGCCCACCAGACTGCCTGCCCTGGTGCCTGGGGACTGACAACAACGTGAATATGTGGTTTGACCACCAAAAAGCAGGCACTACCCAGGGCTCAACAGGACAAGGTCTACGGACATGCAGCAGAGTGATGGTGATGGGCTTGCACAGGCTCAGGAACAAATATACAGCTACCAGCAGGATCCTGCTACAGTTCACCTGTCATTGGCTAAAATGTTCAAAACAGCCAAAGGAAAACACAGATCATGGAAACCTCCTTACCACAATCACCTACTCCTCCAACAGTGTCCAATCCATCTTTGAAGCATTCTCTCGTAGCTCTCTATGTGATTCGAGAAGGCAACAGGACGGCCTCTCTCCCTCCTCTCTCCAAATAAACAAAATTCTCGAGTCTTCTCCTCACCTCCCTCTCAGAGGTCAGTAAACATCACAGACTTTATTGCTAGATACCGAAAGAGCAGGAGAGGCAAACAACCCTTCACTCGACAACAGACAGCAGAAGCCAAGATGGTTTTCAGACCCTGCATATTTAAATCTCATGGAGAATCTGAGACACTGACTTTTTGCCTCTCCACCCTTATCCCACCAAAATGAAGGGCATGGATAATGGAAATAAGTAACTCAGGTACATGCAAATGATGCCTTTCCAGTGGAGTAAGAGACTGTATTTTAATTTGAAATTAACCTGGAACTCTGTGGTGCTATAGAACACCGAACACTTGTAATGTAACCTACCTCAGTCCTTTGCCTTCCAATCACTGATTCTAGAACACCCAACGGCCTTTCAGCCCTAAGACATTCCCTAAGACATTTTATGTGACTCCTCTTGTAGTGATCTGAGAAAAGGACATGGCATTAACCACGTCAAAAGCTAAAGTTTCTGAAATGCTTTCTAAAGAGGGGTATGCAGTTACTTTTTGACTTTAAAGATTCTCTACCCCCATCTCCTCCCACTCTAAACCTTTAGAAAACTAATATTCAAGTGTTACTAGCGAAGAGTCTCTCTGGTCACGTGTCTGCATTATATGAATGCACCATATTCTCTTTTTTTAATTATTATTTTCTCATCTGTCTCAAGATTTTTTAAAAAAGTCATTTGGCAACTGCACACTAGCTATGTTGCAGATAAAAGTGCAAGTCTGCATTAAAAAATAAAAATAAAGACTGCACACCCTAACTTGGATCAGCAAGATTTGTCTGGATGTGCCAGGAGAAAATTTTTTTTGATGTTCTGTGATTTTGCAGCCATTTAAATTGTATTAGCAATTACCAAGCATGTTACCACTGACTATATTTTGCAGTTACAGCCAAGTCCTGGCAATAAGAGCCTGCAGAATGACAGGGGCCCAGGCAACCTGACCACACTCATTCCAGAAACACAGAAACATGACCCCTGCCCCCCAGCTCAGAGCTATTTCATTAAGATTCTCTCTTCGCAGGCAGAGAAAAGGCAGCACACACTGCTGATGATAATGAAGCTCTCTGGAAGTGGGGAAGAAGACTGGCGAGATGGAATGAAGCTGATATTTGTGCAAAAGAATTGGTTTAAAAGATGACTTTAAGACGACTCCATGCCACTCACTTCTTAGCTGGTGACAATATTGGCATTTAAATTGGTAGTTTCCAAGAAAGCAGTGGCAGGTCTCAAACAACAGCTGCTATCACCTAGGAGGGACCAAGGGAGCTGGAAGAGGCCTGGTGGGATTCTTGCAGATGCCGTCCAAGTTTCCCTGTCACCACCAGAATAGGATCAGAATGGTATAACAGCAGGGATATGTGATGGGAGATTTAACTAAATAATGAAACAAACTTTCTAAGAACTGGGGGATTTAGTCACTTCAGAAAATGAAACAGTCATTCTTCTCCTGGGAGTTACTTAATTGGATAAGTTCTTCTCAGTTTTTCTCTAGGCTCCAGGAAGCCTTATCTCAATAGACTTGACTCAACTTCTTCCCAACCAGAGTCTTGGGTCTTCTGTCCCAGCTTCAAGGGAGGGAGCCCCAGGACTCCAGGTAGATAGTCTGATTCTTCTCACCTCCTGGGCAGTGGTTGGGGGTGTCAATGGGAACTCGACAGCATTGTAGTTGGAGTGGGGCTCCCCATCCCAGGCTGTCCCCCAGCCCACTCCTCAGAACCAGACTATGACAAGCTCCCCGGGTTCCATCTCCTGAAAATGGTTCAGGGAAGGGAAGGGGCTAAGTTTGACTTATGCGCTGTCAACCTGAACATCCACAGTATTTCTGAAACAGAACTGTCACCTATTAGAAAGGAGAATCTATGGAGCATCACCCAGCTCATCTTTGACACCTGAAGGAGTCTGGATCAAAAACTCTCTGGCAACCCTAGAGGCTTTCCCTTTTAGGGCACAATGCATCCCTGAGGAAGGCAGAAGATGGAAAGCATATCACATTAAGTGCCTGCTATGCAGCAGGCGCCAGCACCTTCATATGTATTCTCACCCTGCCTCTTTTCACATCTGCTCCCATTTCCCAGATGAAGGAACTGAGATTCCAAGAAGAGAAGTGACTAGCTAGGGACAGAGCTGGGACCTCCACACTGCCAGGAGTACAGCTGACATTGATGGAGTGCTTCCTCTGTGCCTGCTGCTGTTTGAAGGGTTTTCAAGGTTTCAGCTCATTTAATCCTCACAAAAATGCCAGGGGAGTTATGAGGAAACTGAGGCCAGGTACCTTGCCCAGGTTGCACAGCTCCCAGATGATGGAGCCAGGATTCAATACTGGCAGTGTTGGCTGCAGAGCCAGTTCCTTCTCACTTTGCACCCTGTCTGCTATCCTCTAGGCACAGCACCCAAAGGAAAACATAACACACACATGGTACATTTATCTGTTTGGAAATGTTCAGCACCGTTGGCTGAAACATCATATGGTAACAATCAGAGAAAATTAGTGCATTTCATTGAATCCAAGATGCCACTGAGTGCAAAGCACACCACTATTTTATGCACAACTAACAAAGAAACAACTCTGCCAATTAGACACTCTTTTCTTAGCCCATTGAAAAATGTGGGGAAAAAAATGTGTGTCTCGGAATTTTAAAAACACTGGAGGCCTTAGAATGATCAAGACGGTGAAATACAGGATAGACGCAGAATGGACATGGTTCTCTATGAGTGCAAAAAGTAATCTAATATCTGATTTCTCAAGAAAACCTGATAATCCAAATTTTTATGTGCAAGCTCTTGCTTTATAAACACTGGCAACTAATTTTTGTTTTTCGTGTCCTTGTGCAGGACAAACAAAACCTGACTGCAGTCCAAACTGGCTGGGACCCCCAGGTGGAACCCTCCCAGGTTCCAAGCAGGGCTGGACAGCGGAGAGCTGGTGACACTATGCTTAGTCCACAGCAGCCCCCTCCAGCCCCAGAGCTACTAAAAGCACAGAACTTTCACAGACTGCTAGACACACTAACTAGCATTTAGAGTATCTTCACTTTATGGAAGTGGCCAGAGGAAGCATCAGATTACAGAAGAAAAAAAGAGTACATCCAGCTGACTTTTAAAATATATGTATTTATTTATTTTCTCATTTGAATCAACCTTCTTAGGCATTCAAATCATCCCTGTTTTACTGACACACTTGGTTCTGTTCCATAACCACCCTGCTACAAAGGCAGAGGTAAAACAATTAACAGCGATATTCCCCAAGTGAATGCAGTGAGCATCCACACAGCAAGGGGACCTCCAGGCAGCTGAGTTTGCAAAGGCCTCCTCCGGTGGTAGCTGCTGGTCACTGGGAGCTTCACCTCCTCAATATTTACCCAGTGTAGCAGGTTGAACAGTGCCCTGGGACCTGTGAATGTGACCTTATATTTGGAAATTGGGTCTTTGCTGACATAATGAAGTTAGGATAAAGTCATACTAGATTAGGGTGAGTCTTAAACCAATGATCAGTGTCCTTAAAAAAGAAATTTGGACAAAAAAGCAAAGAGACACAGGGACAGAACCATGGGATGACACAGGCAGAGACGGGAGTGATGCATCTACAAGCCGAAGAACACAATGATGGACAGTGTATTAGTCTGTTCTTATGCTACTAATAAAGACATACCTGAAACTGGGTAATTTATAAAGAAAAAGAGGTTTAATGGACTCACAGTTCCACATGGCTGGGGAGGCCTCACAATCATGGCAGAAGGCAAAGAAGGAGAAAAGCCACATTTTACATGGCGGTATGCAGCAGAGCTTGTACAGGGGAACCCCATTTATAGAACCATCAGATCAGACTGGATAAAGAAAATGTAGCACATATACACCATGGAATACTATGCAGCCATAAAAACAGAATGAGTTCATGTCCTTTGCAGGGACATGGATGAAGGTGGAAACCATCATTCTCAGCAAACTAACACAGGAACAGAAAATCAAACACCACATGTTCTCACTCCTAAGTGGGAGTAGAACAATGGGTACACATGGACACAGGGAGGGGAACAGCACACACCAGGGCCTGTTGGGGGTGGGGGCCGAGGGGAGGGAGAGCATCAGGACAAATACCTAATGCATGCGGGACTTAAAACCTAGATGACGGGTTGATGGGTGGAGCAAACCACCATGGCACATGTATACCTATGTAACAAACCTGCATGTTCTGCACATGTATCCCAGAACTTAAAGTTTAAAAAGAACTTACCATGTAACCAAAAACCACCTGTTCCTCAAAAACTACTGAAATGAATTTTTTTTAAATGAAACAAACAAACAAAAAAACCCATCAGATCTCACGAGACTTATTCACTATCACGAGAACAGTACAGGAAAAACCTACCCCCATGATTCAATTACCTCCCACCAGGGCCCGCCCATGACCACGTGGGGATTATTACAAGTCAAGGTGAGACCTGGGTGGGGACACAGAGCCAAACCACATCAGAAAGCAAATCAGTAGAAGTGAGGACAAGGCAAGGAAGGATCCTTCCTTAGAACCTTCAGAGAAACCACGGCCGGGTCGACAGCTTGCTTTAGACACCTAGCCAGCCTCTAGAACTGTGAAAGAGTAAGTATCTGTTGTTCTAAGCCACCCAGTTTGTGGTATTTTGTTACAGCAGCCCTAGGAAACTAATAAAACTGGAAAGATTTGGAGCACTTTGTACTTCTCTACTTAGTGTAAAATTACCAACATCTTCAAAAATCCACCAGGGGCCTTTAAGAAAAGTTTGCGTACAGTCAAATGCATGTTAAGTGTGGCCTGACAACCTGGAAACGTCCGTATGTAGGTGGGTGCCTATCAGATGCCCACCCGAAACTTCATGCTGTGAGTCCAACATCTGAACTGAAAGTCTGTCCTCACCACAGGCCACAAGGCACAAAGAGCACATCTAGAGTGGCAAGAAGGAATCAGGAAGACAGTAATTTTTGCAAGTTCTAGGCCTACAATGCTGAAGGCCACAGGGAGTGGTGCTGACTTCAGGTCAGTGTGGTGAAGGTGGAAGAGACTACATACTCATGGCGGCTGAGAAGCCTGAGCCCTGAAGCAAAATATCGTCATTAAAATCCACTTACGTGTTTAATTGTGCAGGGCTCCAGCAAAGCTGAGAACAGCCTAAGGCAGCCACTCTGGGGGTGGGCGCCTACTGCAGGTCCATTAAGACACAGGTCCCCATCTGAATGCAGAGGAGGTACCTCCAAGCTTCCTTCTCTGCAACCTCAAGAGCCTGGCTCACCCCAGCCCCTCAAATGTTTGTTTCCTTCCCTTTTGCACCAGTTTGAGTGTCTGGCTGGCTCCCTGGAGTTCTAAGCTAAAAGCAATTTCATGCAAGCTCATGAATGTGTGTTCAAGACTGGACAGTGAAAAGCAGATATTGACCTAGTAGATGAAGGTGTTTCCATGGCACAGGCTCTCAAACTAAGAGCAAGAAAAGACCGGGTGCGGGAAGGGGAAGTGGAGGAGGGAGGTGTTGGGAGCAGGGGAGTAATAACTCCTAGTATTGCGCTGGCCAGGAAATGTCACCAGCATGCATGTATTTGAGGGAATAGGGTCAGCTAGCATTCACTGAATGCTTAACTCACACCAGACACCAGCTACAAGCCTCACATTAGCTCATGTCAGACTCACAGAGCTGATCTGCACCTTGTCTGCACCAGGAAACAATACCTATTGTTTAAATCCACTCCTTTTTAACTGGCTTAGGGCCTGGACACAGCGCTTACTAGATGTTTGAAATATCACCCCCGAAATATCACACCTCTGGGATAGGCAGTGCTATTACCTCCATTTTACAGATGAGAAAACAGGTGCATGGTAAGTCCCAGGGCTGCACAGGTCATAAATGGAAGCTGTGGGGAGAACTCAGTACTGTCTGGGCCCAAACCCCTGTTCTTAACCATAGGATTTGTGGTTTTGAATTTAAGACAAAAGAAATTCAGTGACGTGAGGATCATGCCAGGAATTAGGTGAGACATTTAAATACCAAATACAAACAGAATGACTCAATGAGAAAAGAGGCAACGCTAATATACATAGGTCTTGGATTTCCTCCATACCATAAGTGCTGTGAAAGAGCACGTCTTTTCATTCTGAAGTGTTTAATGGACAGATCTTTAAACCACGATGATATTCTCTAGACCCTTTGGAGCGCCAGTTACGTTTTCTGAGGCTCAGCTCCTTCAGAAGGCCTTTGGAATTCAGCCCTTAGCTAGCAGTGGCTTGCCAAGAACCAAGATGCGGGAAAAAAACCGGACACCTCACTCATATGAGAAAGCAGTGGGTCTCCAAAAGAAACAGAGGGCGTGACTCTTCCCGAGAGGGTGGGCAGTAGGGGGGTTAAGAAAAGGTCCATGTGGACTGGGCGGAGGCCAGCTTCTGCTGATGGTGGTCACTCCTTGGCTTGCGGGTGCCTCCCTCCAGTCTCTGCCTCTGTTGTCACATGGTCTTCTTCCCTCATATCTTCAGATTATCTTCTTATAATGACAACATTCACGATTAAGGGCCCACCCTACTCCAGTACAACCTCATCTTCACTAACTACATCCACAAGGACCCCCATTTCCAAATAAGGTCACATTCTAAGATACAGGGGTTCAGATTTCAACATATCCTATATCCTTTCGGAAGACACAATTTGACCCATAACAGTGAGAATCTTACTTGCAAATTGTTAAAGGAAAAAGTGAAAGCCGGATGTCTGCAGATGTCAGTCTGTCAGACAGCTGCAGGAAGCTATCATTCACTGTATAATAATTTTGGGGGTCTGTTTTGAGATAAGATCTCACTCTGTCACTCAGGCTGGAGTGCAGTGGCACAATCTCAGCTCACTGCAACCTCCACCTCCCGGGTTCAAGTAAATCTTGTGCCTCAGTCTCCCGAGTAGCTGGGATTACAGGCTCCCGCCACCACATCTGGCTAATTTTTGTATTTTTAGTAGAGTCAGGATTTCACCATGTTGCCCAGGCTGATCTCAAATTCCTGGGCTCAAGGGATCTGCCCGTCTCAGCCTCCCAAAGTGCTGGGATAACAGGCATAAGCCACCAAGCCCGGCCTATAATAATTTATTTTTTAAAACAAAGCAGATAGGTTGATAGTCGTATTAATTTGCTAGGGCTGCCATAACCAAGTACCACAAATTGGACAGCTTCAACCACAGGATTTATTGTCTCACAGTTCTGATGGCCAGGAGTCTGAAATCAAGGTGTTAGCAGGCTTGACTCCCTCTGGGGGCTGTGAGGGAAGGATCTGTTTCAGGCCCTCTCCTTGGATTGTAGATAGCTGTCTTCTTGCTACAAGTCTTCACATCGTCTCCCCTCTGTACATATTTCTGTGTCCAAATTTCCCCTTTTTATAAGGACACCAGTCATATTGGATTAGGACCCACCTAATGACTTCATTTTTACTTGGTTATCTTTATAAAACCCCATCTTTAAATAAAGTCACATTCTGAAATACTAGGGGTTAGGACTTCAACACAGCAAAATTGTGGGAGAAGGTTGGGCTACAATTCAACCCAAAATGATAGTGCTGTGCCAGTTCTGCTTTCTACACAGTGATGGGGAGACCTGAGCCCGCTGCAGCTGCACAGTGACTGACAGGCTGCCTCCCTAAGCCACAGCCCATCAGCCAACACATCCCCTTCTTTGAGAAATGGCAGAACAGTCCAAGAGAAGAAGCCACAAGCTCTATCCATCCTATGAAAGCTTCCTAGGCTGGGCGCGGTGGCTCACGCCTGTAATCCCAGCACTTTGGGAGGCCGAGGCGGGCGGATTACCAGGTCAGGAGTTTGAGACCATCCTGGCTAACACAGTGAAATCCCGTCTCTACTAAAAAAACACACAAAAAATTAGCTGGGCATGGTGGTGGGCGTCTGTAGTCCCAGCTACTCAGGAGGCTGAGGCAGGAAAACAGCGTGAACCTGGGAGGTGGAGCTTGCAGTGAGCCTAGATAGCGCCACTGCACTCCAGCCTGGGCGACACAGCAAGACGCCGTCTCAAAAAGAAAAAAAAGAAAGCTTCCTGATTTCCAGAGGCATTTTGTGTGTGAAGCCGGTATTAGGTGCCCTAGAGAAACAGCTGAATTCCTGGTAAAGCTTAGTAAAGGTAAAGGATAACTCAGAATCCAGCTTTTTCCCACATCTCTACTTGCCCTGTAGTGCGAGGTTAAAAGAAAATATAGGTGGCACCACCTAGAGGCAGAAGACGAGGAAGATGCTAAAAGAAAGAAGAAGAGTATGGAGCCTGAACAATCTCAACCCCAGCTTTCTTGCTCTTTTATATTTCTTGGAGATCATTTGCCCAAACTTGCCCTCTCAACCCTATCTCATGGATTTATGCCTTCACACCAGAGCAATAATAACACATGTTCAAGAAATGGTCAGGAACAGTAAAAGCAAGTAAAATTCAAATCCCATTTTTCCACCTACTTTCCTACAGGATTTGGAGATTCGTTAATATTTTATCATTTGACAAAGTCCTCAAATGTATTCCTCCTCCACACCTCCCCCCCACCAAACACACCCATCAAACATAAACGGCCAAGTCTGTAAACGCAAAGCCAAAGACATCAATCGGTGTAACTTTCCAAAGGAGAAAATGAACCACCTTGGGAAGAGGACCCCAAACATTCAGGATCCCCCCAACCACTTGGTTAGAACACAGACAGATGGCAGCTAACATCGACACAGAACTGGAAAAAGATCTTAAGGCTCTTGACTCCCAGTCCCCTGTGGGTTCTGGAAATTTGGATTGCTGCTTTATTACACAAGGCAACACTAATCAAAGGACAGTCTCTTTAAGGAAAACATTTCAGAAACTCCCGGGACTAACAGTCATGTAAATATTCATTTCCATAAGAAACCATTATGGATGTTTTTAGAATCTTTTTATAAAGCAGGTTCGACATGATAATATGTCCTGATAGCAGTAAGATTCCATTTCAGCAGGTAACAGATAACTGGAGAAAAAGACTGAAAGCCCCCACTGGGGGTCTCTGACAGAAGAAGGTTATGGAGACTTATTTTCTGGGCCAACAGGCAAACTCCATGGAATCGCTCTACTGCTCAATTTCCTCATCTGGAGATGACACCAACCCTTTACTAGTAAGGCTTCTGCAACGATCAAATGCATCAATAGAATGTAAAATGCCTGGGATAGTGTGGCCTAGAGGAAGCTCTAATAAGCTCTCCTCATAATCAGGACTTTCATGGTGCTTCCTCGTTTTTCTAAAACATTATCTTTATTCCTTTTATTTTAAAGCTATTTGGATAAAACTATCTCTGAGGGCATTCCACTAACCAGGAACGGAAATACACTCAAAGTGTCCCCAAATGAGCCTCTTCTATAGATTCAAGAGGCAGAAAATCTAATGTCTTAACTCAGCTAGAAATTAATTTTAGTCCATCAATAGGTATCTCACAAAGAAATAAAACTAGTAAGTAGAGGTAAGGGAAAACAATCTCGCTAGATAATTTTTTTTAATTTAAAAAAAAGTAACTGTTTTCAATTATTAAAGTAACCAGAAAAATATTTTTTAAAGATGTTACCCAGGGCTGCCAAGACTAAAATAAAGTCATAGTTTTCACACATTGCCAGCAAACTGGTGCAAAACTTTAGCAAAACAAGTGGGCAGTCGGTGTCAAGAGCCAAGAAAAGGTGCCTTCCCTCCAACCCAGTAATTTTAATTCTGAGAATTGAGCCTAAGCAAATTTCTCAAAACAGAGGGAAAGTCATGTCCACCCTCCTGTTCACAAGTGAGCACTGTTTCCCATAGTGGAAAACTGGAAAGAAGAGAAATGCCAAATTATGTGTAGATAAACCATATTATAGCAAGTTAATGGCACTAAAAATGACAAACAGAAAAATGGGGGAAGATACAGAAAAAATGTTAACAGGTTGAAACTGAAATGTTACATGAAAAAATGTCAAAATATAAAACTGTACACCCCTGGCGATTACACTGGGGAAAAGCCTGAGTGAGAACTTCCAGAATGCCAATGGTGGATCTGAGTACAGACGCTTTTCCTCCTTCTCTGCCCTCAGTTTTTACAATATGTAGTCTTATTACCTTCACGATAAAAAAATTAAAAAAAAATTCTTCCTGTGTGGTAAAAATCCTTCCTCTGCTGTGGATACAGAAGAGCTGCTCACTGCCTCATATCCCACCATGACACACCTCTGCAGGCTCTTTCTTGCCCTTTGAAAAGGGCAAGAATTCTCTCTTTTTTAAGAAGCGCATTATCTTCCCAATGCCAAAGCTCCACAGGGCACTTGAAGTAATCACCTCTCTGCAACCTTGCAACACTGCAACCTTCACTCACCTCCCCTTCAGTACCCAGTTGTTTCAAAGAATCAGAGAAAGGGCTTCGTAGCTCATGAGCAAGACACAGAACCAGTCTCTCTCCCTCCCTCCGGGAAGGCGGCAGGAATTCCACATCAGCCGTTCCAAACATCCTTAAAAAGGTGGTGAAGTTGGTCACCCTGGAGACCTCAGCCCTGTCCACCCTGGCTCTGGCTGAAACCATTGTATACTTCCGTGATCTGGTTAAGCATAAGTTCCTTCAATGATCCTAAACATTTTGATCAGCAGAAGTAAAAGTGCGGAAGAGAGTGAAACAGAAGAGATTGAAAACACAGGGGGATGGTTAACTTACAGTGTCTCTACCTGAGAGAGCATTAGGCAGCCTCCCAAAACAACTGTGAATCCTCAATATAGAACGTGGCCAAGGGCCTCTAATGTTAAGTAGAAAAAAGCAGGTAATTGAACTGTATTTCCCCATGACAACAACCAAATAAAATAGTTGGTACAGATTTAACCAATAATAGTTAATGTTTATAAGCCACTTACTATATACAGGCACTGCGCTGCATGCTTCATACAGGTTAAAACTTCACAACAGTGTTAAGTATCAGAAGCCTTATTACCCCTGTTTTGAAGAGGAGGAAATTGAGGCACCAGGAGGTTAAAGAATTCTCTTTAATTCTCCCAAAGGCTAAAGTTTAGAACATTCTGGTAAGTTTCCCATGATCACACAGCCCCCTAAGGGGGAAGAAGGGCTCAGATTTTGACACAAATAGGCCTTCTCAAGGGCTCACACCCTCAAGTCCTAGGCTGGAAGGGAATATATAAGAAATTTTAAATGAAAGTAGAATCTGTTTTAGAAAAGGGACTTTTTCTCCTTCCCTCTACTATCTAAACTTTCTAATGTTCTGTTTTCACAATTTAAAGACAAAAAAAGAAGGGCTACAGACAGAGGTCAATATATGTTTGGGGCGCATGGTTTTTTAATTATGTTTTGCTCAAAAGACTACATAAATGCCACTCAAATCTCCACCACACTTGGGTACTAAAGGTAGGAAGTCAGGAGAAAAAACTAATGGAGAATAGCCAAGAATGAGCCTGTTCCAAACCAAACCAAGCAGCTCCAGGCAGCTGCCAGCAACATCTTTTTTAAAAAATATTTGCTCTCCACCATGTCTTCCCATTTGAGCATGAATTCTAAAATCATGAGATTTTGTGACAGGACACAGAATGTCAGAGATTGCACTAGTATCACACAGCTGCTACTGACAAAGCTGGGAATACGACTTAGGAATTAACTCCTTAACCCCGCGTTCTTTCAGAAACATCATGTTCCAAATATTCCCTGGTCAGCTAACAACAATCCGCATGTGCCGAAGGTCAAATATACACCACATCTCAAAAATGGTAACTTGGCACACTTGTATAGTGTTTCATAAATCCTTAAAACCAGACAGATGACAGAGCTCACACATACTATGTCATTTGCTCAGATTACTAATGTTACAGCTCTAGTAATTCTGAGGCCATGATAGAAACAGAGAAAAGCTAAACTAGACATAATACTTTTACAAAATAATTCTACAGGCCGGGCTTGGTGGCTCACACCTGTAACCTGTAATCCCAGCACGTTGGGAGGTGGAGGTAGGTAGAGTGCTTGAGCTCAGGGGTTCAAGAGCAACCTGGGCAACATGGTGAAACCCTGTCTCTACAAAAAATAAAAATACATTAGCCAGGCGTGATGGCGCACTCCTGTGCTCCCAGCTACTGGGGGGGCAAAGTGGGAGAATCACTTGAGCCCAGGAGGTCGAGGCTGCAGTGAGCTGTGATCATGCCATTGTATTCCAGCCTGGGCTGGAAGATAACAAACAAACAGTTCTGCAAAAATAAAAATTCACATGTATAGTCATCAATTCAGAAGGGTCACATGCAACAAGCAGTATGAAGTATTCTCCCCAAAAAACACACCTCAATTTTCCCATTCCAAAAACTTCTCTGAAAGGCAGGAGCAGGCACTGGGGATACGGGACCCCTTGGATGGGCGAAGGGCCAGTTTCAGAGGGGGCAGCTTGCTCCAGAGGTATGTGAACTCCACAGCCAGTGCCCCTTTCCGTGCGTCAACAGACGGGGGCCCCAAATTCCGGTCAGAGATATGTTAAAAATTCAAATGATTGGCTGGGCATGGTGGCTCACGCCTGTCATCCCAGCACTTTGGGAGGCTGAGGTGGGCGGATCATGAGGTCAGGAGTTTGAGACCAGCCTGGCCAACATGGTAAAACCCCGTCCCTATTAAAAATACAAAAATTAGTCGGGGGCAGTGGTGGGCGCCTGTAATCCCAGCTACTCAGAAGGCTGAGGCAGGAGAATTGCTTGAACCTGGGAGGTGGGGGTTATAGTGAGCCAAGATCGCACCACTGCACTCCAGCCCTGGGTGACACAGCAAGACTCCATTTCGGGGAGAAAAAAAAAAAAAGAAGTTCAAATGATTAACCTGTCCTCAGCTGTTTCCTCAGCTGGCTTCCAGGGAGACAGCAGGCTCAGAGCCAGGACACACAATTCTCTGTCAGACAGGCCACGTGGCCTGGTGCCCGAAGCACACGGAAGAGCCAGGAACCGTCGTCTAGTCATGTGGTCTCAAGGCAATCCCCTGTGAGACAACACTGTGCCCACCACCTGTCAGTCATGTTTCCTACCTACCAGGGCACCCAGGAGGACAACCACACAGGGCACATGGCCAAGCTCACTCTGCAGAGACAAACTGAAGAGGAAGAGAAATACACCTCTGCAGGGCAGGGAGCAGGATCATTTGACACCACGGACCCTCTCAACTCACATCCCCGGTGCCTCTCTTCTCGTAGATGACCATCAACCCAACTCTCACACATGTTTCGGCGGCACAAAACAGGTAAAGGGCTGAAAAGGAGGTGGGGTAGGGAGGATCACAAAACCATCTGACCCTGGTGGTGCCCCTTAGGAGATGATGTCCCCAGCAAAGGCTCAAACCCTATCTATTGGCAGAGAAAAGGGGATGGGAAAGCACGTTACTATGTATTCAGTGCCAACTCCATGCTGGATACTTGGTGGGATGCTATGCCTCATTTAATCATTAGGAAAATTCCACGATGCTCTGTAAGATGGTCACCAGCATGGACCCTGGAGTCAGGCAGCCCTGGGTTCCCACGTCCAATGTGCCACTTGCTGGTTTTAAGGTGCTGCAGCCATATAACCTCTGGGATGCTCAGTTGGCTTGTATATAAAATGAAGGCAAGGACGGGACTCCAGGGTAGGGATTAGCAGAGCCTGATGGTAAAACCTTCTGCTCTCTCCAAGCGTTGGCTCCACCTCCACCAAGATCCCTGTGTCTACACAGATCATGTGACACTGAGATGGAGATGCAGCAGAGAAGCAGGACTGCTGGCAAGAGGCACAAAACCACCAGCTTGCAGCAAGCAGAGTATGCAGGGTCTAAGCCAGCTCAGGACCTGCTCCCCTCTGCCCCAGCATGGCTGCCACCCCACCCCAGCAAAGGGCCAGGCCACTCACGGCACTCCTTCTCATCACTCTTGTCGAAGCAGTCAGGCAGCCCGTCACACTGCCAGGCGCCCGGGATGCACCGCCCATTGCTGCACATGAAGTTGCCTGGTATGTTGCACTCGTTGGTAAAGTTGTTCCCGGGGAGCAGCTGGCTCTCTGTCGGAGAGAGGGGACAGGTCAGACGGCACAACAACAGTAGGGACCCGAGCGCCCCTCAGCTGAAAGGTGTGTGGTTCAGTATAGGTGAGACTTCCGGTAGGTGACTCAACCTCTCTGACCTTCAGTTTCCTCATCTGTGAAATGGACTAATAATCTGCTCAGAATCCCACCTCCGGATATTCTGAGAGGACTAAATGGAGAAATACAGGGAACAAACACACTTAAATGTTGAGCACAAAATGGGTGTTCACTGACTTTTTTTCTTTCTCCATCAAAGACTGGTTGTAAAATCCAAATGTTCTTTTCTGGCCCATCAGCAGTGATTAAAAATTAAAATTCTAGACAGGAGTGAGCACTGGACTTCCGATGTCTCCAACAGTAGGAACTGCAAAATCTTTCCAGGCCTCAGACTCTGTAGCCCTTACAATCACAGAATCCTTGAAGCTGGGCCAAGTTGGCAGAAATACTGGGAGATCATTTCACTCTAGGAAACAGGAGCCCAGACCTATAAAACCAATCTGCCTGAGGTCGCACAGGTAGAAAAGGCCGCACTGAATCTTGAACTCCGGATTTGTAACCTCCACGAGGGTCCCAAGGTCACGGAATTGCCTGCCAAGAGTTACTGGAGGCTGAGAACCAAGCTGCAAGTTCAGATTCAACTCCACTGAACATAGTCATAAAGTGCCAAAGTCCCCAACCCAAACAGCCAACTCTCAGGCTGGAAAGCAAATAGAGAAGGCCAGTGCTGTGGCGGTGGAGGTGGGCAGGGTGCCGAGTTCCTCTACCAGTGGACCCTGGGGGCAGATTTTCAAGGCAGCCAGGATCTGATCGATCTGACCAGTCTGAGCCACTGTGATCAATGGCTGGGGGACAAGGAGCCATGTGAGTAAAAGAGTTTTGAGGAAAAGCAGGGGAAAAAAAAAAAAAAAAGACCAGTCCTTCGGCACACCGCAGCTCCAGAGCTCCCTCCTGAGTCATTCCATAAGCATTTACTGGACATTTATGACCAGATACTTGTGCTATGTTCTAAAGATACAGAGATAAAGCCTAGGGCTTATTATACCTTTAGGCTGGAAAGGCACACACAGCAAAATAAGAACAGTGATGTCTAGACCTGCCTGGAGGTAGCAGCAGAAGAGAAGGGTCCATGATTCTCTTTCAAAAACCTTGCCAAGGAGAAGCATCTCTAGATCTCCAGATCCCTAACATCATATCCGCCTACAGGCCACTATCCTTTATGTGTCCTATTTTTTTTTTTACCAGGGATGCCCTTCGGCCTGCTGGATCTCCTAGTAAATCCCTACACACCCTTAAGCAAACGAATATGTCGCCTTTCCTCTGACGTGTTCCCTGGCTTCTCCAAACACAGATGAGCACTAACTCTGTAGTCTAGTGATAGTACCACTGGGGTGATACTAAAAATATTTTATAACTAGAACAAGCAGGCAATAACCAATTACAATGGACATCGTCACAGGCAAGCAATACCCCACCGGCCTTGGTGCCATGGAATTTCTCTTGTAGACTATCTGCTGCATTATACAGAATTAATAATGCGCAAGCATGTTTCATTACTGAAAATGAGCTTTCATCACTCACTGGAGAACTCTAGGAGAGAAGCTACAATGAGGGGCTCTACCCTGCCCAACTGCCCACATCAGAACCCCAGAAATCTCCCTTGTCCCCTCCTTAGTCTATCAACTCCTACATGTGGCCAGTCCCCGACTCTCCATTGCCACAGCTGCGACTCCAGCCGAAGCAGCCACCCTCTCTTACGGGGACTGCTACGCAGCACAACTTCCCAACTTGGCCTTCCTGCCTCCCATCTTGCCCCCCTCCAACCCACTCTCCCCTCTGCGGCCAGAAGGATCTGTCTAAACACCAAGTCAACCATTTCTTAACTTTAAAAGGTCATTGAATGGCTCCCTGGTGTTCTTAAGATAAAGTCAAAATTCAAAGAACTCAAAAAAGATTCCGAGAAAGAGGGTAGCATCTACAGTGGATGCTGATAGACACATACAGATAAAAACTAAGCACCCCTCAGGTCTAGAGAACAGTATCAGCAAAGACTCTTGTGCAGGAAGATGTAGCCCAGAACATGTAATGACATGGAGTTTAAAAATCATGCAGCTCTGATTGTTAGGAAATGCAAAGGTATTATGCTACTATTTCTCCTATTCTGCTGCAATTTCTCCTATCCTAGTGCAAAGTCGGCCATCCCTAATTAATCATGATGCTCTATTCCACCGAGCCCAGAATCCATATGAGACTCCCTCTCAAGACTCCAGAAAGCCACTAACAACCCCGAGAAGAACATGAAACCAATTCACCATCTCCAGGCAAGGGTGTGAGGGGGACCCTAGAAGGGCAGCCAGGTACTGGATACTAGCCAGACAACGAATGCTCAACCCAGAAAATCCACACATTCCAGCTGTTTGCTAACAACTGCTCTGGGCTTCTCCAGCAAGCAGAGAACTCTCCAGGGGCCGGGAATGTAACAGTCATTCTGCTTTGTTTGGAAATACTTACACGTGCATTTGTAGAGGTAGCTCCTCGAAGGCAAGCCCCCCTGGAAATGTCACTGCAACTGTGAAATCATGTTCTGATAAACAGATTTCTGGAGCAGGAAAATTGGCCAGATTAGATTCCAAAGCACTTCCTCTGAGAGTCAATAAGGCTGGCGGCACATGGACTTGACAAATGGATGTGTGGATGCAGAGACTAAATACCACGTCTGTTACACACAGGTGGTCCTGCCAGCCACGGGGCTCAAAGTGCTTTCTCAGTAGGACCAGGGATCCTGGGGCCTGGTGAACAATAACAGAGAGGCACATTCTTTTTGCTCTTCTGAACAACTGTATTAGGCATGCAGGTGGTGCATAGCCATGTGCTTTAGGGAACTGACATCATCAAACTCAAAAGCATGAGGAGGGCCAGTAACGGTAGCTCACACCTATAATCCCAGCACTTTGGGAGGCTGAGGTGGGTGGATCACTTGAGGTTAGGAGTTTAAGACCAGCCTACCAGCCACTGGTGAAACCCTATCTCTACTAAAAGTACAAAATTAGCCAGGTGTGGATGCACACCTGTAATCCCAGCTACTTGGGAGTCTCAGGCAGGAGAATCGCCTGAACCTGGGAGGTGGAAGTTGCAGTGAGCCGAGATTACACCACTGTACTCCAGCCTAGGCAACAGGGGGGCTTTTTTAAAAAAAAAAAAAAAAAAAAAAAAAAAGGCATGAGGAGAAACTAAGGCAAAAGCAGGTTAAATCTTATTGATTCTGCCTTCAAAAATCTGCCTCAAACCCATCCAATTTGCAAACCCATCACTCAACTGGCACCACCCAATCCAAGTCGCCATTATCTCTTGCCCTTTTCAACCATGGGTTTTCACCAGGGATCAATTTTGCCCCCCAGGAAACATAAGGCACTGTCTGGAGACATTTGGGGTTGTCGTGAGGTTGGTGCAAAAGTAGTTGCATAACACACAAGGAAATTACATCTGCACCAACCTAACAGCAGCCCGAGCAAACTAATACACTGTGAGGCTAACCTCATTCATCCTTCAGACCTCAGCTTAAATCACTTCTTCAGGTCCCTTCATGGACACTCAATCTAAAGCTTGTCCCCCTGTTTTTCACGCTGGTAATGTCCTGTTTTCCTTTATTCCAACTTTTGCTTACTGGTGTGTCTGTACTATCTCTCCACCTAGACTGAACACTTCATGAAGGCAGAGAGGCACTGTTTTGTTCAACTCTGCACCCTGGGCATCTGACCACTCTGTAGGTCTCCAATGAATACTTGTAACCACTCTAAGAAGAAAGGCAAATGTTCAGTCACTAATTTATTTCCTCCCTTTCCCCCATAGTCTTCCCTAGAGAGTTCCATCTGCCCCTTGCCTCATCCCCCTAGAATGTGAGTAGAATCTGTACATGCATAGTTAAAACAAGACATGGGGGTGTCTGGATTTGTACAAGTAAATTACTACCCAGTCTGCTTTAAAAGAGGTTAGAAATCTTTTCAGGCCGACAGCAGGACTTTCTAGTGGCTGAAATATTTATCCCATCTTAGTGCCTTGGGACACATTTAGAATCCAAAAAAGACAAGCATTAGCACAAAGTTGGCTAGCTGGGGTTTCTCCTCCTCCCTTCTCTTTTTTTCATTAAGCTGAAAAATGAAAGAGTTGCCCATTTTCACTGCAGCACATCGCTTACTTAAAATAACTACACCATCTGCACCAAGAATGAAAAAAAAAAAAATTCCCAGTCCCGTTCTATTGGACAAAGGCAAACAGCCTGCTGCAGAAGCTTCTTCCAAAACTGCTGGCTCCCACAAATTTATATTTGACAAGGGGGCCAAAATTGGTGCAACTACACAAACTCAGACAGCTGCTGCATTCCACCCAAATTACTCCAGAACATGCAGTTAGTGAAGTTGACTTTTCCAGCTGAGAAATGGGAATTCCATCCTACCAGCTGGAGTCCTCCTGGCTCTCTCCTCTCCTTCTGCTGTTCTTCCCACCCTAGGGGGACCCCTTATCATGATGCAATCTAGAATTGACATCTGCAAACCATGACAGCCCTGCTTTCCAACTTCTGCCCGGTGGCCTTCATTTTTATCCTCTGCTTCCTGACAATCTGGATCTGAAGGCTCAATGACCAGCAAAAGCAAGACATACATCCATACATATGTACAGACACACAGGCTTAGCATTTGGTTTTGCAAATCTCAAATCTCAAATGGAGCTTGTCTAAAACCTCCCCAGAGAATTAATAACCTCTTTCCACTGCCTAATGCCAACATAGTGTTACAAGGCCACTGAATGCCACTGTCTGTTTTCCATGACTGCCTTATTTAAACATACACACGTACACACATACACACACACACACACATATATTCCATGCACAGGCACAAGGCCAGTGAGTGAGCTGCTCTGCAACAATCTGTTTACAAACATCCCTAGAAAATCCCTGAAGACCTCCTCGACTCTAGGCTGCTCCGCATGGTAGCATCAGTGTAAGAGGGAACCAGAGACATCTGTCCTGTGCATTTCCCATTCGGTTCCCATCAAACTGCTTCCTGCTGGAGCCTGACTATGAAGAGCACTCCAGCTGTCACCAAGAACAGTCACACAAGGCTGAGTCTGGGGCGAAGATGGGCCTTCTGGGTCTAAGCACCTCAGCATAGCCAGGTCTCCAGCTCTGTCTAGACTCTTCAGGCCACCCTGCCCTGTGAGCTCATTCCAGTAGCCCCAGCCTCCATTTACCCATCTGTTAAAGAAAGACAGCCCAGGGAAATTGGTGAGAAGGTATAACATGACCCCTGGATTCAGCCCAGGACCACTGGCTATTGATATCCACAGATTTCATATTTACACTGCTTACGATCCTAAAAGAAGATGGTGTGCAATACGCAGCAGGAACAATTGATGGATGGAGCAAGTCACCGGGATAGTGAGGGGGCCTAGCTGCCTACTCTGCCATGAGGTGTCTGCACTTCCTATAGCTATATGGTTGTTTCTCCTACAAGGGTAAAGCAGCATGAGTTACAAAATGATAAAGGCTTTGTTCCTTTCTTACAAAGCCAGTCAGTAAAGAAAGCCAATGGCTGTTATTAATGGGGCAAGCAAAGAGGTCTAGGTGAAGGACAGTTTTTCACCAGGAAAGAGTTTTATAAATTATTTTCTTGCTGTATTTATAACCTCATTAAGGTCCTGATAGCTGCTACTTACATTTTTTTAGTTATGCTTCAGTGCATTTCATGAGGAAAATTATGTTGCAGCAATATTAATCTAGTGTGGGTTTGCAGAGCCATCAGGATACGGTCTTTGTGAGATCTAAGGTCCACAGTTTGGGGGTCTGACAGCAACTCTGGAAGACGCTGTTTGTCATGATACTGACCTCCAAGATGGGCACTGAGCCCCGGCCCCACCCTCATCCCATCCCTCCTCCTGCTCCCTTTAACAGCCCTCAAGAAATCAATTATTATGGACTTTTCACTAGGGAAGACCTGACATCTACTGAAGCACATACACACGGCAGGGGTGGAAGATCCGTTTTTCTGGGATTTTTTTTTTTTTTTTTTTTTTTTTTGAGACTTAGTCTTGCTCTGTCGCCCAGGCTGGAGTGCAGTGGCATCATCTCGGCTCACTGCAACCTCCACCTCCCAGGTTCAAGCGATTCTTCTGTCTGATTACAGGCATGTGCCACCACGCCCAGCTAATTTTTTTTTATTTTTAGTAGAGATGGGGTTTCCCCATATTGACCAAGATGGTCTGGATCTCCTGACCTTCTGATCCGCCTGCCTCGGCCTCCCAAAGTGCTGGGATTACAGGCGTGAGCCACTGTGCCCAGCCCTTCAGTTCTTTTTTACTCCTTACAACAGCCCTATGAAATAGGCACCATTTCCATTTTGCAAGATGAGGAAACTGAGACTGAAGAAGTAACTTGCCCAAGGTCACACAGCTAGAACAAGTCTGCAAATGGCCAGAGTAAATATTTCAGGCCGTGTAGGCCAAGAGGCCAAATTAAGGTACCTATATAAGAGGAGAGAAAAGAATATTCCACAAATTTTTATTGGTTAAATTCAAAATATTTTCATAATTATTGGGAACAATTTTCTGTAATATAGGTCTACTAAGAAAAAAATGGAATTCTTTTTGGGAAAGGTAATTAACATTTCACTTAATTGAAGTTCAAAGTTACTGTTTCCCATTATCAAAATATATTATAAATGTCTGATTTTTTTCCCAACCATTTAAATATGTAAAAACCATACCTGGCTCAAGGGAGTGTCTACAAGCAGGTGATGGCTGGCTTCAGCCCATTTGCCAACTGACTCCCTGCACTAGAAGACTACAAGTTTATGTAAAATAAGAAAATGACAAAAGTGGCCAATCCCAAGGCACATCCTCCCTATTCCATCACACCCATCACTCTGAAATGAGCCCCGTTGTTGACTGGCTGTTCCCCACACCATGTCTTCTTGCTGTTGCATCCTCAGAAACCAGCAAGTGCCACGTGCCTGGAAGACCCTCCATAAATGCCTATTGACTGCATGAACGGGCAACAGAACCTGTTGACCCTTAAGAACCTTTCCAGTTGTGACATTCTTAAGTTCTGTGAATTTATCTAAACAGGAGTTGAACCCATTTACTCTGCCACGCAATATGCAATGGATAAATGAGATTGGGGTGAAGAACACTTCTGGGCTCCCACAAGTAAAGGCACTGAAGTCAAGAACTTCTGGAAGAACTTTTGCAAGCGCTTGCTTTTCACTCACACCCATGTCCTTGCCAAGGGCTGGCCGCTGGTCAGGCCTGGGAGAGAACCCAGAGCAGGAGCCATCCCCCCATGCCTTCTGTCTTTTCAGCTCAATCAGCAGCGGCAGGAGGAAGTGAGTTGGGCATGTTGCTAAACTGAAGGAGGGGACAACTTTATGACCAATTTTATCTGGCTTGCGATAAGCCAGGGCTCATGAGAGAGCCAATCGACTCTGCACTTCAGCACCTCTCAGGAAGAGTCACTGCCCAGGAAGGATTTTGCTATAACCCCAAGTTCAGCCCAGCCCCTTGTGCCCAGGAACAACTGCAACAATTTCCACAGCCACTGGGAACCATTCGATAGCCTCTCTTCTGCTCCGCGCAGATGCCTCCAGGCAGAGCAAATATGGAAAATACCAAAGTCAACTAAAGAATAAGGCCAGAAAAGCAAAACAACCTTCACATAGGCCCCAAAGTGTATCTCTATGAGTTCAGGGTAAGGAAGAAATTCTTTTGAAATACGACTCAAAGCACAGGCCACAAAGGAAAAGACTGATAAATACAACTGCATGAAAATGTTAAGACTCCTAATCATCAATAGATATTATAAACAAAGTTGAAAGAGAAACCACAAACTAGAATAAGATTATCTGCCACATGTATAACCCACACAGCATCAATATCTAGAATTTTCTGACAAAATGATATAAGAAAATACAAGCATCCCAGCAGAAAAATGGACAAAGCACATGAACAGGTACTTTCACTGATGAGGAAACTCAAATAGCCACTTAATATACACTCAATCTCACTTGTAATCAAAGAATGACTAATGGAATCATTAATGATGAGGGCTCTCTTTCATACCCATCAGACTTGCAAAAATTTGAAGCCTGACATTCTCAAGTGGCGCGAAGATGGGGAGGAACAGGAACTCACACACGGCACATCTGAAGAGCAATTTGGCAACTCCTAGTGAAGCTCACACACTTTTGCTACTGGAAAAGGGTCCCGATCCAGAGTCCAATACAGGGTTCTTGGATCTCACGCAAGAAAGAATTTGAGGCAAATCCAGAGTAACGTGAGAGCAAGTTTATTAAGAAAGCAAAGGAATAAAAGAATGGCTACTCCATAGGCAAAGCAGCCCCGAGGGCTGCTGGTTGCTCATTGTTACGGTTATTTCTTGATTACACATGCTAAACAAAGGGTGGATCATTCCTAAATTTTCTAGGAAAGGGGTGGGCAATTCCTGGAAGTGAGGACTCCTCCCCATGTTAGACCATATAAGGTAACTTCCTGACATTGCCATGGCATTTGGAAGCTGTTATGGCACTGGTGGGAGTGTCTTTTAGCATGCTAATGTATTATAATTAGCATATAATGAGCAATGAGGACGACCAGAGGTCAAGTTCCTCGCCATCTTGGTTTTGGCGGGTTTTAGCCAGCTTCTTTACTGAAACCTGTTGTATCAGCAGGTCTTTATGACCTGTATGTTCTGCCGACCTCCTATCTCATCCTGTGACTTAGAATGCCTAACCTCCTGAGAATGCAGCCCAGTAGGTCTCAGCCTTATTTTATCCAGCCCCTATTAAGATGGAATCACTCTAGTTTAAACGCCTCTAATACTTCGACCCAGCCAATCCCAATACATACTCTAGGCCTAGGGACAAACACGCACATGTGCACAGGGTGACAGTAAGAGAACATTCAGTGAGACACTACTATCATACAAAACTGTAAGACAAACTAAATGTTCATCAAAAGGAGAATGGATGAGGAAACAGAGTACATTCACTCAACGAAAGGCTACTCAGAACTTCAATTAAATGAACTAGGGTTTACATGACTCAACACAGGTAAATCTGACAAAACTCACTGCTAAGTGAAAAGAGCAAACTGCAGAGTATCACCTACATCCTGTTCAAAAAATATTATTTTAATGGATACATACAGATTTTTTAAATGTACAGGAGAGATAAATATCAAATTCAGGGCCGGGTGTGGTGGCTCATACCTGTAATCTCAGCACTTTGGGAGGCCAAGGCGGGCGGATCATCTAAGCTCAGGAGTTCGAGACCAGCCTGACCAACATGGTGAAACCCCGTCTCTACTAAAAACACAAATATCAGCTGGGCATGGCAGTGCATGCCTGTAATCCCAGCTACTCGAGAGGCTGAGGCAAGAGAATCGCTAGAACCCGGGAGGCGGAGGTTGCGGTGAGCCAAGATCGTGCCACTGCACTCCAGCCTGGGCAACAAGAGCGAAACTCCATCTCAAAAAAAAAAAAAAAAAATCAAATTCAGGATCATGGGTACCTCTGGCACCTGGGATCGCACACAATGAACTTCAACTGCAAGATTTCTGTCTTTAAAAAAAATCTGAAGTCAGCATGGCAAAATGTTAGAATTCAGGGGAACTGGGTGGCAGGCACACAGCGGGCTTTGTGTTATTCTTGGTAACTTTTCTCTCCCCTTTAAAAAATGTTTCATTGCTAAAATTTCATTATAAAGAACAAAAATTACACTAATATTTGAGGGAAAAAAACCCTATGAAAGACATAAGGAAGCTTTTACCACTTTATTCTTACTTCAAAAACCCCACCAACTACAAAGGAATGCAAGATAAAAGGGGGCAAATGTTCATACTGGACAAGAAAGAGCAAATGCAAAGACATTCTTCTGGGAGATTCCATCTAGTATGAACTCTGTTCGTATTCTGAAAGGCAGCAACAGTTGCAGGGTAGAAGCTGATTGTGGAGGAAAAAATAAACATATCTCCTAAGATAGATTTACCCACCAAACTTATTAAGCCATGAAATTCCAAAAACAGAAATAGCAAGGCCTAGCCAGTAGGCCAGATATTCTTTGAATACTAACTCCCTAAGAAGGCAGGGCAAGGAAAGCCACAGTAAAGCTGTCTTCCTTAGAATAGTCCACACCATCTGCCTCCTCACCCCTCAACATGGGGCTGCAGGAGGCTGGCCAAGGCTCAGATGGGCTCAGCTGGGGGTAGCCAAGGCTGTGACTTGGTAGGGACCCCTAGTTTTTGCAACTAAGGAGGGGCCAAAGGCACACAGCAGAGTCAAAAACCAGGGCGGCCAGCACAGAAGAAGTGGTTTGAGGGTGAAGGATGGGGGAAGGCAAGCAAACCAGACTGTGAAGCCCAATCCCTGCACTTTGTCCTCCCTTCTGGGAAGGCAGTCTGTTAAAAAGAGCATGAGCTCAGGAATGAGCCAGACTTGGGTTCTAATGCCTAATTCTCTTATAACCATAACTAGCTGTGGCAACTTCAGACAAGACAGCTACCCTCTCTGAGCTTCAATTTTCCATTTGTAAAACTGAGGAAACCCCACCTCCCGGGCAGCATTGCTGAGGGATAGAGGGATGATAGATACAAACAATCATAAAGGGATGGATATAGATATATAGATAGAGATAGAGATAAAATATATATAAATATAGGTAAAATGTGGACATACAAGAGATAGAAGGATAAAGCATATATAGAGAGCAGGTGGTATGTACTTGGGGTTTAATAAATGGTACGAGTATATGTCACACCTTCCTTCCCTCCGTACATTCTTACTGACTCTCTGAGTCAGAGAAGGCTGGGTCCCTTTTCTCTTCCTGCCTCTCTCGAGAGGGTGTAACCTGGTCAGATGGGAAGCCTGCTGGAATTTGCGCTGGTTGTCTGGGACCTGGTGGTCCCTTAGATCCAGAAAAGCAGATTGTGGGGCCAGACATCAGGTTTCAAGGACACAGTTAAAGAGCTCCCAATGCAGAATCTGGCTGTGTGTCTTCTCATACACGATGGCCTCAGCTCAATTATTCCTAAGAAATAATTAGCCCTCCTTAAGTCATTCCTAGAGCTCTTTTAATAGCAGCCAAACTATACACATGAACCAACCCTTCCAGACAACTATAAAGCTATAAAGCAGGTCGGCCGGGCACGGTGGCTCAAGCCTGTAATCCCAGCACTTTGGGAGGCCAAGACGGGTGGATCACGAGGTCAGGAGATCGAGACCATCCTGGTCTACACGGTGAAACCCCGTCTCTACTAAAAAAAAAAATACAAAAAACTAGCCGGGCGAGATGGCGGGCGCCTGTAGTCCCAGCTACTCGGGAGGCTGAGGCAGGAGAATGGTGTAAACCTGGGAGGCGGAGCTTGCAGTGAGCCGAGATCGCGCCACTGCACTCCAGCCTGGGCGACAGAGCGAGACTCCGTCTCAAAAAAAAAAAAAAAAGCTATAAAGCAGGTCAAAAGAAAAGGCATTTGGGACTCACCACTGGGCTTTGGGGGAGTTGCTTCATTTCCCTAAGCCTCAGTTTCCCCACGCATAAAGTAAGGCAGTAACCGATGACAACCCAATTCCCCCACTCATTCTTTGTTTCTGTGGACTTGTAATCGTCCCCATAGCAGGCAAACACACATCATCTGCCTGTCCTAGATAGAGTCTTCAGCATTTAAAAATAATAAGTGGGATTGACACAGAGATTCTTGAAAGGCAGGTACTGAAAATAGTTCCTCCTGTTTAATACAGAGACACTAAAACCCAGAGATCAACCAGCTCATCAAAAGGCAGTGCTGGAGCTGGCCAAAGAATCCAGGTCTCCAGCTCCCAAATGAGACGCAATTCTGGCCTCTGCACTTTACAACTCCGACCTTTTCCACTGTCAGCTAGGAGATGGCTAGTCCCCACAGCCCCCTGCAATAGGAGAAAATAATCTCCAAAGGGACGGGAATCACACCTGCCTCCCGTTCCCTATGGATTAAAGGGCCTCTCTGGTTCAGTTCAATTATCCATAATCTTCCATCATGTCTCAGCAAATAAATGACTGTTTGGCTTATCACTTCTGATTGGGAAAGCAACCCTGCCAGGGAAATCAAAAATGCCAGCCTGTTTCCGTCAGGAACAAGGGTGTGCATATTCACCGGGGAGTCTTTTTACATTTTCTTAAGTAGCTTAATCCATTAAACTGGTCCAGCCCACTTCTACAATCTGCTCACGCAGGCACACTCCCTCCTGAGCACGACGACAGGCCCTCCATCATGAGGAATTAGCTGACTTCTTGAGCAAATGATGTTTGTACATCTAGAAAGTGCCAGAGTTAAGCAGTGTTTACCATGGAGTCCCCACTTTAGTATGCATGTCTGAATGATCGCAGCTTTCAGACCTCCTGAGTGAGCAATTTACCTTTGCAAGAGACTATCAGATTTGGTAAATCTGTTTTAAAGGGCTGAAATTGTGTAGACGAACCTGTTTGGGTTTTCCAGATTGCAAAGGGTAGCCTATGAAAAGGTAGCTTAGGACCTTCCGGAAAACGAAGCAAGTTTAAAAATTAAAGATGGATTATAGAGCTCTTCTCATTTGAGTCAGCCCTGGAGCCCACACACTGAATTCTATTACCATTACTTTCCAAGCTCAGGGAATTACTTACCCGCCCTGTGCCTCAGTTTCCTTATATGTACAACAGAGGCTGACCAAATACAAACTTGACAGGCTCCCTAGGTAATCAAAGGGCTGTTTTGTCCATCTTGGTATTGGAGCCAAGTAGTCACAGACCTGAAAACAGCAGAATTCTCACTGCGTATCACTCACACCAGAAAACCTCTTCAGGAAAAAAAATATATATATATATATACTAAAATTCAGTAGAAGCTTCTGAATTTTTCACACATTTTATGATAGCATGCAGATAGTGGCCATAAGATTAACTAGGGCTCATTTCTTAAAGGTGTTATTATTCATGATTAAAGAATTACTATGATATAAAGTCTAGATGTAATGTAGGTACCTAACATGTCATTTCATAAGACAAAGCATTCTAATGTAGTTACATGATTAATAATTAGAGGAAGGGTGATCTGAAGTGTAAAAGGATCGACCCCGAACTGAATACAATAGAATCATACCAGGCGAGATGAAAGAACAGAAGGGAACTGTTCATTAGGAAATGATTTTTCAGTAAATTGAAATAACATGCCCCGCAGTGTGGGTCCAGTTCTTCAGGTGACTCCATTGCTCCCTGCTAACAGGGGCAGCTCAATACCAAGACGCTGGAAGTAGTCAAAGGCCTGGTGAATGCTGAGACCATGATTAACCTGTAAATAGGTTTGAGGCCAGGCGCAGTGGCTCACGCCTGTAATCTCAGCACTTGGCAGGGCTCAGGTGGGAGGATTACTTGAGCCTAGAAGTTCAAGACCAGCCTGGGGTATATAGTGAGATGTCATTTCTACCAAAAAAAAAAAGAATTAAAAATTAGCCAGGCATGGTGGCGTGTGCCTGTAAGTCACAGCTACTCAGGATCACTTGAGCCCCATAGGCAGAGGTTGCAGTGAGCCAAGATCATGCCACTGCATTCCAGCCTGGGAGACAGAGCCAGACCCCGTCTGAAAAAAAAACAAGGTTTAAACCTTACAGTCTGCATATTCTTCAATCCCTTGCCATCTGCTCTCTCCACCATCACTGATTCCCTCCACCATCACTCTCTCTGAATCTGTCTTCACAAAGTCACTGGGGGACCTCCCAATCATTGAACTCAAATGTTAATTTTCCATCTTTTCCTTAGGCACAATTCTGCTGCTTTGGATCAGCTAGATCACTCCCTCCTTCTGAAACTCCATTCCCTTGGCCACCCTCACACCATATTCTTCTCTTCCTCTGCCTCCTGTTAACACACACCTGGCTCTCTGATCACTTCTTCTCAGTCATCTTGGAAGCTCCTTTCCCTCCCCTAACAGCCTTCAGAGTTTTGCTCCCAACTGCTTAAGCAAGCTACATCTTCCCTAGTTAAGTCATTTTGTCCACTATTAGTTGGACCTTCATGGTGATAACTTCCAAACCAACACGGCCAATTCAGCTCTCTTCCCTTCAACGACATCCTCCACCCTTGGCTTCACCCCGTATTGCCAAAGATACTTCCGTCCCTGGCACAAGCTCAGCATGTCCAAAACAGAACTTTGGGGTTTTCTTCCAAAGCTGCTCCTCCTGAATCATGCGCTATCTCAGCTGGTAGAACCACCAACCATCCCTCTCCCTCACCCCCACCACCATCAACCAACTGGTGCTTTCATTAATATGTCCCATTCCTGCCACTCACAACCCTAGTCCAAATGCTTTTCTTACCTGTTTGGCACTAATGGCTTCCTTACTGGCTTTCCTGGCTCCAGTGTTGGCCCCTAAAAGCATCCTTCACACAGCTGTAGAACAAATCTGACCATGTCACATGCTATTTCAAATCTCCGTTCCACAGCAGGTAATACTCAAGGTCCCTGGGTCAGCAGAGGCGGCCTGGGTAACCTGGTCAGCCCACCTCTCCAGGGGTTTTCTCCCTAGTCCCCCCAAGACAAAGTACACGCCCCTACTCAGACCTCTCAACATAACTTATACAAACCTCGATCTCTTCATTTACCATAATGCTTCACAAATTTCTGTTGGGTGCCTTTCTTCCCCCCAACAACCCAGGAGCAACTTTGATACTAGAGGAGGGAATGTGTTCTAATGCAGCCCAGGGCCCACAACAGAGTGTCTATTGAAATGGAAAGAGAAAAAGGAGGAGGGAAAAAATGGACAGCTGCTTCCCTGTAAAACACTATAAACATTTTGTGGATTGTTCCTTCAAATTAGGATTATTCCTCCATCTTGCGGACAGTTCCTATTTGCATGCATTTTAAGATTACAGAACTAAAACATGTCTCTTCATGCTCAGATAACTTGCTTATTTTAAAAGGTAGGCGTGGGGACAGGAACCAAAAATTCATGTTTTTATTCATATTCTTTTTTATTCATATTATTATTGTCTTTCCTGAGAAGGCTATGGACCCTAGGATTTTCTGTGAGGCAACCTGTACCTCCAGATTAGCTTGAGTGTAAACCAGTAATTCTTTATGGCCCAAAGTAAAAATTCAAATGTAGCCCAGTACTTCATACTGCAACCTTGGCAGGTAAAAGCTTGCCTCCAGAACTCTGGGGCACGAGGACTTTGCATGTCATAACATGTGCTGTCAGCACCATCTGACACAGCTGCCCGTAAGACAAGCCCAGCATTCTGTGATGACCCATGCCCACAGAGCCAGCTCACAGGAAATTAAGGTCAGACACATGTTAAAGGGGAAGAGAGCCAGGCCCAGGTGCATCTGGCAGGTGACAACGCCTCTCTGAGTCAGCCCTCTGTTTCTGCTCTGCACTGGGTGGCAGACAGCCTCTCAGTCAAGCCTCCAGTCTTCCATCCACAGAGAGGTTGATTCACCTTCTCCCCAGGGTGAATCCCAAACCATTAGCACCCTACCTTTGGCCTTTATTTGTTTCTTTCTGGATCCAGGGAATAGTGACAGCTGCAACACAGTGACGGACCACTGTGCTCTGGGACTCTCACCCAGAGCAGGCAAAGGCATAAGCCCTTTACTACTGGAGAGGGAAGAGTGGGCTGGCAGGAATGAAGGAGCCTAAAGGGGTTCGGTCGAGAGCTTGCCTCTGTTATCAAAGGCCATCGAAGCGCTGGGACCCAGGCCCTCGGCCACCCCATTCCTGGAAGCTCTGGTGTCCTATAAACAATGAGGCCAGGTTATCTAACTATAAGGAAGGTGGCAGCT
>NW_012115066.1:1392889-1410491 GCF_000951035.1 Colobus angolensis palliatus | reverse complement strand
CTGAGCCAGGAGAATGGCGTAAACCCGGGAGGCGGAGCTTGCAGTGAGCTGAGATCCGGCCACTGCACTCCAGCCTGGGCGACAGACCGAGACTCCATCTCAAAAAAAAAAACAAAAATAAATATATAAATGTAGGGAGAAACACATAAAAGTTTGGGTTTTTTTATTTGTAGCAACACTTGTAAAAGTTCAAAACTTTAAAGAACCTAAGTATCTATAAGAGGAGATGGGTAAATGAAAGGGATCTTCAAAAAGTTCGTGAAAATGCATATTATGAAAAAACTATGAGTGGATTTTAAAATTTTTCTGTACCCAGATAAACTTGTACTTTTTATAACATGTCTGAAAGGATAAGACATTAATTTGAAAAAAGCCCCTATATGAGCAACATGAATTCTGCTAAAACTGAAGCAGAACAAACATCAAATTTATGATGAAGCTTGGGTGAAAGGATGATGAAATCACTGATGCTTTATGAAAAGTTTATGGGAACAATGGCCTCCGCCAAAATCAGCAGTTTACAAACGCCTAACTCATTTTAAGACGGGGCAAGACAGTGTTGAAGATGAAGTCTGCAGCCGCAGACCATCCACATCAATTTCTGAGGAAAAAGTTAATCTCGTTTGCGCCCTAATTCAACAGGATCAGTGATAAACAACAGACACAATAGCCAATGACACAGACATTTCAATTGGTTCAGCTTACACGATTCTGACTGAAAAACTAAAGTTTGCACTCGATGAATGCCAAAACCGTGGCACCCAGATCAGCTGCAGAGTAGAACAGAGCTTTCAATGGAAATTTTAAGCAAGTGGGACCAAGATCCTGAAGCATATCTTTGAATAACTGTATTAAATGAAACATGGGCCGGATGTAGTGGCTCATGCCTGTAATCCCAGCACTGTGGGAGGCCAAGTGGGTGAACACTTGAGGTCAGGAGTTGGAGACCAGCCTGGCCAACAAAGCGAAACCCCATCTCTACCAAAAATACAGTCACCAGGCATGGGGGTGCATGACTGTAATCCCAGCTACGCAGGAGGCTAAGGCACTAGAATTGTTTGAATCTGGGAGGCGGAGGTTGCAGTGAGCCGAGATCACGCCAATGCACTCCAGCCTGGGGAACAGAGCCAGACTCTGTCTCAAAAAAAAAAAAAAAAAAAAAAGACACAATATGGCTTAATCGGTACAATCATGAAGAAAAGACACAATCAAAGCAATGGCTACCAAGAGGTGAAAGTAGTCCAATCACTGTGAAAGCTGACCAGTCAAGAGTAAAGGTCATGGCAACAGTTTTTGGAATACTTGAGAGCTATTTTGCTTGTTGGCTTTTTGGACGGCCAAAGAACAATAATGTCTGCTTATTATGAGAGGTTTTGAGAAAGTTAGCCAAAGCTTTAGCAGAAAAACGGCCCAGAAAGCTTCACTAGAGAGTCCTCCTCTATCCTAGTAATGTGCCTGCTCATTCATCTCATCCAACAGGGCAAGTTTCCGAGAATTTCAATGGGAATGCAAGAGGCAGCCTCCTTCCAGTCTTGACTTCTTCTGATTTTGTTCCCTAATCCTAAAAATCTTTCAAAGGCAAATACTTTTCTTCAGTTAATAATATGGAAAACACACTGACATGGTTAAATTCCCAGAACCCTCAGTTCTTTAGGGATGGACTAAATGGCTGGTATCAACTCTTACAAACTTGCCTTGAACTTGATGAAGCTTATGTTGAGGAGTAAAGTTGATATTTTTATCTTTTAATTCCGTCTTTCCACGAACTTTCTGAGGTCCCCTCCTATGACACCATATAGCCATACTACCACATCAGCCTTTAAAAAGAATTCAGGAGTTACAATGTACTGATAGGGAAGAACAGCCACAATAGAGTCAGAAGGGAAAGAGCAAGTTGCAAAACACTATATATAGCAGAATCCCATGTTTGTTCATCGCTAGAGATGTAGATGTATAGTACTGGTGTTTATGTTTATATCTGCATCGTCTTAGAACACACACTCTGCAGGGAAGGAATTGAGAGGTCCTTTTAGAATGTGGGTATATTTTCTACTGGCATCTTTTACTTCAGAACCAATTGCTTAAAATGTCACCATAGTAAATATGCCTGGAGAACTTATGAGAGCAGCCAAGATGATTTAGGGGAGAGGTTGCATAGCGCTGCTCATTATAAAAATACATACACACAGAGAAAGATTTGCTCCTTTAACCTTAAGAAACAAAACCCAAAAGGAAACAGTCATCTTACTCACCAAATTACAAAATATTTTCAAGAAGCATTCCTTAAAGCACAAGAGAAGCAAGTTTGGGATAAGAGTACTCGATACAGTCAGAAACTAACAGTCCCAAATGCTGTCTTAAACTAAAAAGAAAAACTAAACAAGGAATCACTTAGAGAAACCTGTGGATGACTGCTTATTAATGAGTTATCATAGAAAATGACCCAAGGGCTATGTTTCCTTTTATTCCCTTTTAGAACACAAATGTATTCTAGAAAAGCTCTTATGAGCCACCTTCCACAGCCTCACTTCTCCCCTCCCTTCTGGCCAGCCCCACTCCCCACAAAAGGGCCATGCCTCAGTTGCCTGGGTGGGATGCTTCTGACTCTGATTAAGGGATGTAAACGTCATTCGCCCTCTGCGGGGAATGTGGCAGGTCTCTCCAAATCTCGCTTGCCCTCTCTGTGAGCTCACAATTATAGCCTGCCCTGGACTCCCGTTTCCACGCTACTGGGTCTTCCAGGTGGCATTAGGCCACGATTTCTGCTGGAAAACAGAGGAGCTCATTCAAGGGCGGTTGAAATAAGAGTTCTGGAGTCTGGAGCCCAAGGCTTGTGGGATGTCGAGTTGCCAAGGTTTTGGAGTTGTCCTTGCAACCCAAGTGCGTGGAAGGTTATCCTACAACCCACCTCCTGGAAGATGAGGTGGAAACTGTATCTTTTTAATGTGGAGTAAAAGGAGCCAGACATTCTTGCCAGTTCAAAAACAGAAGAAATGAATCTGTGACGTTGGAAGTCAGGACAGTGGGGCGGGGGTGGGAAGGATGGAGTGGGGGCACCACCGGGCCTCTGGGGTTGGCAATGCTGTACTTCTTGAGCTGAGCCCTGGTTCCCCAGGTGTGTTTACTTCATGAAAATTCATAGAGCTCCCCAGTTAACATCTGCGCGCTCTTCGGTGCGTGTGTTAAGTTTCTATAAAAAGTTTACTTAAATAAAAAACAAAAACCATGTTTTTGAACAGCACAGCTGGCTCATAGACACCATTCCTCTCCTTTCTTCCTTCCACAGCCTGAGCCACCAGCAACCTCACTATCAAGTCCAAGGACTTCATAATGCAATGACAAGGGGTGGGGACGGGGACAGGCAATGTGAGGAGGGGCGGGGAATGGCATGTCCTGGATTTATATTTAATTTATTCCCTCATTTTCTCCGAATACTCAAAACAGCCCCACTCCTTTTCTGCAATGCCCAAAATGGCACGAGCCACACCCTGATAAACCCCAAGCATGCAAACTTCTCAGACCTGGCGCAAGGCTCTGCAGTGGCATCTACTGAAGCTCGCGTGAAGAGCCAAACTCTGGGATACATTCAGAAAAGTCTACATGGCTGCTATCGCTTCGGTTCCAAAACGAATCTGAACAGGGAGTAGGGGACTCGCCTCCTAGAAGCCAATTCCAGCTCCAGTTAAAATCCAACTCACTTTCCAAATTCTTCTGGGATTATTCTTCGTTATCAGAAATCTTAGGGGGCTCTTCACTGAACTTTTCCACGTAGTTTGTTTGGGGGCTCCCCCCTTCTTTTGTTTAAACGTTTTTTATTTGTCTTTGGCAAAAAATAAAAAATAAAAATAAATCATAAAGCTTATAGCAAACTATATGGAGAGAAAAGCAATCCAGAATAATGTACGTTTGATGAGTCTACAGATTAGGCAACTGAATGCTGGTTTCCGGCTGGAATGCTGGTTTCTGCCTGCAGCCAAGGGAGAAGTCTGAACCTGGCTTGCTTCCTCTTTTTTGCCATAATAACTCTTTCAAAAAGGCACTGCCCTGTCACCACCGCTGCCGAGATAGATGTTCAGGAAGGAGTCTGAACCCTGGGAGAGGAAGGCTGATTTCACTTCACCAGCAGAGTTTCTGCCACCTCCCCACTGCAGGCGGGAAAGCAGGCAGCAGGTGAGACAAGGGGAGTTGCGACTTTAAGAGCATTCCAGGCATTACCATCACTGCAGGTACCATGCACACCCCGTACTGCACCCTTCCAGCCACTTCCATTCCTCGGGCACAACAGAAGTCATCATTTCCCATAATGGTATTATACAGCATTTTCATTAAAGGCCAGGCTGGTAATACCATTCCTTTGTATTTAGTACACAGCTCCATGCCAGTCATGCACCCCTGTCTATCTGTCTGTCTCTCTCTCTCAGATCAGCTTCTTGTGTTCTCACAAAACAAACAGCTTCTGTTCAAACTTCCACCCAGAGCAACTCAATCTCCAGACACCTCCCCAACCCCAGTAAAAATCCCAAACTTGTGTCAACACGCAAAGGTCTGCTCAAAGCTCGGCCTCCAAGAACAGGGAGGCATGGAAGGAATACCTCAGCGCACACTTGTCAGGCCCAAGAATCACAGGCCCACAGTTCAGCAGCAGGACACACAACCAAAACCACAGGAGGAAAGGTTTCAAAAGAAAGAACCAACTTAAGATTTTTTACAAAGTATCTTTATGGAGGAAAAAAAGGGGGTGTGTCTGCGAAGTCTACCTTGCCTTAGCTCTCCACCAATGTCTTCCTGATTCTAGCAGACAACACTTATCTACGGGGCAGCAGCTAAACTGGTGGATGGGAGGCAGAAAGACTTCAAGGCATCTGTAACAGCCACTGTCAATCACCCCAGCTAGACAGAAGGGAAAAACTCAGGCACACTCCCCTGGGGGGTTGCAAACTCCTGAGAAGAAAAGGAAACAGACTTTGTAAAACACCATCCAAAGAAATAGACATCACTCGTAAAGAAAATGTGGCACATACATACCATGGAATACTATGCAGCCATAAAAAAGAATGAGTTCATGTCCTTTGCAGGGACGTGGATGAAGCTGGAAGCCATTATTCTCGGCAAACTAACACAGGAACAGAAAACCAAATGCCACATGTTCTCACTCATAAGTGGGAGTTGAACAATGAGAACACATGGACGCAGGGAGGGGAACAGCACACACAGGGGCCTGTCAGGGTATGGGGGGTGAGGGGAGGGAGAGCATCAGGACAAATACCTAATGTATGCAGGGCTTAAAACCTAGATGATGGGTAGACAGGTGCAGCAAACCACCATGGCACAAGTATACCTATGTAACAAACCTGCGCATTCTGCACATGTATCTTGGAACTTAAAGTAAAAAAAAAAAAAAAGGAAGAAACAGAACAGACATCATTCCTTCAAAGTCCCTTTGCATCAGCAAGCTGCTGAGAGGCTAAGAAGCCCTGCTAATAAGCACACAATTTCAGAAAAATCGTATTATTACCAAACTGCCCCTATGAATCAGGCATTATCCTCAGTACTGCTCAAAGGACAAGAGATAAGAACACTCAGCAATATTTGGAAAACAAAATATTTCTCAGGTGGCCTGCACAAATAAGGAACAGCATTTCCCTCTCTAAATATACCAAATATAATCACCTTTGGGCAAGCCGATTTATGCAGGTGGACATTTTTTATATTTCAAAATTAACAGGAAACTTTAGAACTATAATGGAGGTAGAATTGAAACTGCATAAATTCCCATCCTCTGCTCCCAAACATCTGACTTTTTTCTTTTCAACTTTTCCATCCAGTTTTTTTCCAGTTTCAAAATTCCCAGAAGTTCACATCTTCAAACACAACAGTCCTCCCTCTTTTGCAGTTTCGTTTTTTGCAGTTTCAGTTACCCTCAGTCAATGGACTTCTGAAAATATTAATGGAAAATTCCAAAAATAAACCATTCATAAGTTCTGAATTGTGCTCCATTCTGAGCAGTGTGATGAAATCTCATGTTGTCCTGCTCTGTCCTGCCCAGGATATGAATCTTCCCTTTGTCCAGCGTACACACACTGTCTACATTATCTGCCTATTAGTCACTTAGGAACGGTCTCAGTTATCAGATCAACTGCCTCTGTCTTGCAATGTTTGTATTTCAGCAACCAATTTTTTTTAATAATGGCCCCAAAGCACAAGAGGAGTGATGCTGATAATTCAGGTATGCCAAAGAGAAGCTGTAAAGTGCTTCCTTTAAGTGAAAAGGTGAAAGTTCTCGACTTAGTAAGGAAAGAAAAAAAAAAATCTTATGCTGAGGTTGCTAAGATGTATATTACGAACAAATTTTCTATCTGTGAAATTGTGAAGAAGGAAAAAGAATTTGTGCTAGTTTTGCTGTCACACCTCAAACTGCAAAAGTTACAGCCAGAGTGTGTGATAAGTGCTTAGTTAGAATAGAAAAGGCATTAAATTTGTGAGTGGAACACATGGACAGAAATAGGTTCCAACTGACAGCAATTTGGTACCATATTTGGTTTCAGGCATCCAGTGGGGGTCTTGAGATGTACCCCCGAAGATAAGGGGAGACTATTACAGAATATATTAATCAGAATTCCTAACCCCTAGAGACTTCAGAATATAGAAGAACGGCAATCTAAACTGATTAAAATCAATAGTAAGAAACCACTTTCGAAGAAAATAGTGAACTACTATGACCCTGCCTGCCTTCTTCCCCACAGTTATGCGGTTAGACTATGAAGTCAAACAGTCACGATGCTGGTGACAGGCCGCCACTCAGACTTCCCTTAGACGTGATGCCTGCATTCGTGGAGCACCCACTATGTGTTAGAGCCTGCACTGGTGCTTTCTGTTTGTCATTTAATCCACACTGCATCCCTGCTCGGTAGCTACTCATGCCCATTTTCCAGGTGAGGAAATTGAGGTTCAAGATGACAAGCCAGGCAATGAAAACTAGGATGCAAATCAGGCTCTAACTGGCTCCCTAAATCTCTTTCCAACTGACCTCTGCTATGTTCCCAAAATAGCAGAATAGACCTGTTGATGAAGAATACGTAAGTTACAATTGCTTATGGTTCTCTCTCCAACCTTTCAAAATTTATAATCTCAGTATTACTGAGGTAGCAGAACTTTTGATACACAAATCCCAAATTAATTATACATCTGAAGTATTGAAGGACCACCCAAATCTAGACTACAGCAATGACCACTGTGTTCTTGCTGCTAAAATTCCTAGCTAGTGATCTCCTCAACAATGACATTTTTCACTGCTTGGGGCCATGGGACAAGATATTTATATTTAACAAGTACCCGCTGCCTATCGCATGCTCTGTTTTGTAGTAAGCACTCATTCAACTAACTGATTCATTCACTTACCCAAAAAGAAAGCATTAGACACCTACTATACTCAAGGCTGCAGGGAATACAAGACTTGAGCACATCAAAAACCTACTGTTGAGCAGAAGAGTATGCACCTAAAGGGCTATAATATTACAATTATTTTATAATTATAAAAGTTGGAAATCATAAATGCCACAGAAGAAAATAGGAAACGGAATGTAAGAATTACTAACGAGGGGCTGGGCACGGTGGCTCATGCCTGTAATCCCAGCACTTTGGGAGGTCAAGGCAGGCGGATCACCTGAGGTTGGGAGTTCGAGACCAGCCTGACCAACATGGAGAAACCCCGTCTCTACTAAAAATACAAAATCAGCCGGGCATGGTGGCGCATGCCTGTAATCCCAGCTACTGAGGAGGCTGAGACAGGAGAATCACTTGAACCTCGGAAGCAGAGGTTGCAGTGAGCCGAGATTGCGCCATTGCACTCCAGCCTGGGCAACAAGAGCGAAACTCTGTCTCAAAAAAAAAAGAAAAAAGAATTACTAAGGAGGGGGAAATTTAATCCAGGGGAAGCATCATGGAATGCTGCATTGAATAATTTCCAATCAGGCCGGTTTGTAGGTTGGGTATGATGCAGACCTCCATTCTGAATGAAACACTGAGCTAAATGGAGGCATGAAAGCAAACAGTCATGGAGAAGAGGATATAAGGGTGGGAAAAGCTTTAAGTGCCAGGCTATGGACTTGACTTTATATACAAGGAGAAGCCAACATCATCCATTTTTGAGCAAGGGAGTGACATGAGATGAGTAATGCTTCAGACAGGTTAACCTGGCAGCCCTATGTAGAAAGAGACTGGGAAAGAAAAGTAATAAGAAAAAACAGTTTGGAAGCTATTGGAAATTTTCAGGCATCCATTTGGGAATCAAAAAGTTGGGTCTATCTTCACTAATTCCAAAATATATTCTTCTTCTAATAAGAAATATTATGAAGGGCTGGGCAAACTTAAAGTAAATAAATCTATTTAGTCTCTGACTATTTGCTGAAGGCAGAGACAACTCAAGTCATCAATCTCTGGCTTTGGAAAACAGCAGATGGTATTTTTGGCAGCAGACCCACTGTCCTAGTTATATGTTTTGCTAAGGCTAATGCTGTACTTTGTTTGCATTTCTTCTGCCTGCACCATTGGAGCAAGGGGCAAGCAATCCTAAAATGTAACAAGCAATACAGAGAGCTATCCTGGGCTTCAAATTTTAACACTCAGATACTCCAGACACAAATACAATAAAGTGGGTTATATTCTTCAGTATCTTATCCTGATAATATATTTCAAGGCCTGAGCACTTTGTCAATAATTCTGACCAGTTTCCTCCAAATCTTCAAAACCCCAAAGACAACAAGCGAGATAAAAGCAAGGAGTAGAATCCGATCATGAGTGGCTATGTAAACAAAGCTGGAGAATTCCTGATACTGGTTACAGATTTCTGGAAAACTTCTTTGTAAGAAAAATAAAACAATCTTTTTGAAAACTATGTTTTTTGTAGACCTGCCTTTTTGATGTGCTCCTTTCCATAATAATGGAAAAAAATGTTGCAGGAAATGAAGTGACTCACAGCATTTTCTGCACGGATTAAATTTCTGCAACTTTCGGTAAGCAAATCAGCAACAGAACGAATGGCATTTGCATTTCAGCAACACCCAATCCACTTATAAGGATGACAGTGATTATAGTGGAGGTGGGAAACCCATTCTTTCCTAAAGAGTCTAATTTCATCTTCCCAGTTCCACTTTACATCTTTCAGCAGAAACCTCTGGCTGGGGGGAAATCCACTTCTATTCTGACAGAAACTAATTTTTCAAGTATGTAAGTGAAAATAATACAGGACTGTCTTCTCCAAAGCTATTCTTAGCCCTCTATAAATCCAGGGGACCAGGATAGCCAATCAGATCATGCAAAGGGAGTTCATCAAAAGCCCTGCCTATAATGACTGATCCCAGACCAGGGGGTCTAAACTATGGTTCGGAAGCATTTGATTTAATAAAATTAAAAGGTCTGTCTCAGAGCAAAAAAGGGAGTTTCCTGGGAAGCACTGCCAAGATAAGGGAATGAACTCTTGAGGAAAGTTCTAGAAAGAGAAAGGTAGGAGGTACCCACAGATATGAGTTGGGGAAAGGATGGACATTTCAACAGTATAAAATCCATGTCACTGGATACCAGGAAGCCAGGATAAAAGCGAAGGTGTGTACTTACTTGGGCCTTGATCTCAGAGTGTTGGAGAAGAGAGAAAAAAATACAAAGGAGGGAGATACCTGGCACTGTCCCCATGTGGAAACAAAGGAAGGTAAGAGAATGGTCAATTAAAGCGAATAAAAAGACGATATATATTATTTTCATAACCAAAGCTGTAGGAGAGGGCTATAATCCCCACAGTTGTAATGCTGCTGTAAAAACATGTTTTTAAAAATAAGGCCTCAGTGGAAATCGAAATCCAAGCTGGAAAGCCTACAAGGAAAACAAGGCAGTACTTCTTCCTTGAACAGCACAGTTTCCTATGAATACACAGTGAATAACAGCGGATTCATTTCTTAAAAAGACAAAACAAAGGCCTCAATTCTCTTGAATATGCTTATTAATATTTAGCCAGTTAAACATAGGCCTTTCCCAGTTGCAGATTGCCAGCCCATAAATATTTGCTAGGAATTGACACAAGCACATACAGAGAGAGATAAAAAAAGTATATATATTCATTCTTTCTCACCCCATAGGACTGGGACACCCATAGAATTGTCTGCGTATCTACAAACCCAATATTGCAATAGGAAACATTTAAAGCTATGTTTCTTGACCCCAACAAACTTCTGGGAGAAAGGATCCCTCTCCCCAGATTCTAAACTCCTCGTTATATTTTCTCAAGGCTTGAAGAGGTCCCAACACCAAATAGACAAATGCTACCGTCTTCCATGAATCCTGGAGCTGGGATGGAGGAGGCTTTCCCTGAGGTACAATCGTACTCTCAGCAAAGCAAAATCTGTATCTAATCCACATTTTCAGGCCTCAGGTACACATTCAAATGGCTTTTTGAAAAAACATAGGATTTTACCCAATTTGTTTACCCATTCTGCCCAGTTTGTGTCCCCAAGTGTTCTTTACAAATGACAAATAATATGCCCTCCTCACATAAAAATGGCCCTAATGATAACTACCATTTATGGGGTATTCACCATGTGCCAGAGCCTTTGCAGACATCTAGTATTTATAACAACTTTAATCAAAAGACTCATTAGCTCCCTTTCACAAAGGAAAAGAGACCTCTCAGGTAGGCTAAACAGTCCATCAGAGGTCACGTGGAATAAACTGAGGGTCTGGGATTTCTACAAGAGTTGGGTCTGCCTAAACTTTATTTCATCTTCACTCAATTCTTTTATCTGGCCACAAAAACATAGCCATGGAAAAACCCAACCATCTCACACCCACTTCCCAGCACCTGCACTACAAGCCTACATTGCAGCCTGTCGGATTCTCCTGCCAGTTTCCCCCCAGAAAGAAAATTTATGAGGATTTTACTAAAATCACTGGTCTTCAGAGGCTGCAAAGTGACTTCTAGTTTTAAAAACTAACAAGAGTCTCCCCCAGAGCTGATTTTTAGGGCTGATGCTGCTCATAAAACGTACCATAAAACCATTTCTGTTCTAATAGTTTTGTGTTTCCCTTTTCCAGAGTGCTGGCTGAGGAGGACTGCTGCAGAAATGCCTTCCCAAGCCGCAGGTCCTTCCACACCCAGGCAAGCCTCAGGACTGCCTTTGCCTCTTCCCTCCCTCGCCTTGATCAGATTCTCTCCAGTATGCACAAAGGAAACATGATTAACCAGCCTCCCTACCAGAGGGTGATCTCAGATGGGTCCCAGGAGCGGGTTCTAATTTACTTAAGTGATGAGTCTGTCCAGTTACTCAATCCTACAATACCGGCCAGTAGATGTAATTGCAAAGCAGGTAGACTAGACTCACCAATCTGCCAATTCAGTGCCAACAAACATTGCAAATTACAGGGTATAAATTTAGCAGGGTGGGTCTTGACACACATTCCTGCAAATTACACCTTCTCTCGCTAGTAGAAATTGCATTAATTACTTCAGGTGCATGTACGACTTCCACTTACTCGGAGCTTTCTGGAAAGCTATGAGCAACTCAGAGTAATCCATGAAGATTAAAGTATAAATAAATAACGACTGCTGGAGGAGGTGGGATTTTTCCAAAGCTCTTGGAATCAGAATTGTTAACTTTCTCCCCCACAGACAGAGAGAGTCACTGAAGCCCACTGTGTGGGGTTGGGGACAGAGTGACCCAGGTCAAGGCACAAATATGGGACCAGCAGGGCTGAACCTTGAGCAGGGTGGTGGCAATGAAGCAGCCATTTCCTCCCTCTTGGGCTAAAAGTGCTACTTCCCCTGCAAGAAGGGGAATGGTTGACATTTGGAGCAAGGCAGATGCAGCCAGAAGTAAGGTCTGAAACCACAGGCTTGAGCCCATAAGGTAATTTCACCCTGTATGATAACAGTGGAGCACTATTTATGCACCAGGCACTGAGCTAAATATCTACATCCTGCATCGTCACGGGTTTGCTCACCACCACCATGTGATGGAGGAAGGAACCAGTGCTAAGTTTACAGAGGAGAAAACTAAGGCTCAGAGAGTTCAAAAACTTGTGCAAGGAAACACAATCAGACAGTGATGGTACCCAGGTCTGTTGGACTCTAAAACCCACACTCTTAAACACTAGGAACTGCAGCAGCTGTGAAGAGGCAGCCAGCCCAAGATGCCCCATCTGGGATTTGAGGAGGGGGAACCACCATCGCACATCCATTCAGTAACTCCTACCTCCTGGCACACAGCTCAGTGCTTTCACCAAGCCTGTTCCATTTAATTTTCGGAACAACTCTGGCAGGCATCTCATCCCCTTGACTGCACCCATAAGGAAACCAAGGCTGGGAAAAATCAAGAGCATCCAGCTAGTGAGTAGAAAAGCCAACATTTTAATTCATCCATATGCTTCCTAAAGTCATGGCTTTTACCCTAATCTGAGTTAACTGTAACTCTGGTAACTATGGTGCCTACATGATTTAGGGAGAAAAGAAGGATGAAACAGAGTCAAACTGCTGGGGCTAGAGGAAAATACTCAATGGTGCTACCCACAAGGTCTCTGAGCCCATATTTCCTGTGGGATGAGGAATGAGTAGGCCATTTTCAGGTCACATGTATAGTGGGCAAGGGTGGCAGTTTTTTAAGTTACTCAACATCTCAGATATGGTTTGGATTTGTGTCCTTGTCCAAATCTCATGTCGAATTGGAAGAGGGGCCTAGTAGGAGGTGACGGAATCATGGGGGTGGATTTCCCCCTTGCTGTCTCGTGACAGCAAGTTCTCAAGAGATCTGATGCTTTAAACGTGTGTGGCATTTCCCCCTTTGCTCTCTCTCTCTCCTGCCACCATGTGAAGAAGGTTCTTGCTCTCTCTTCACCTTCCACCATGATTTTAAGTTGCCTGAGGCCTCCTAGTCATGCTTCCTGTTAAGCCTGCAGAGCTGAGAGTAAATTAGCCTTTTCTTCATAAATTACCCAGTCTAAGGCAGTTCTTTATAGGAGTGTGAAAATGAACTAATACAGAAAATGGGTACCAGGAGTGGGGCACTGCTATAAAGATACCAGAAAATGTGAAAGTGACTTCCGAACTGGGTAATGGGCAGAGGCTGGAACAGTTTGGAGGGCTCAGAAGAAGGCTGGAAGATGTGGGAAAGTTTGGAACTCCCTAGAGATTTGTTGAATGGTCTTGACCAAAATGTTGATCGTGACATGGACAATGAAGTCTGGACTGAGGAGGTCTCAGATGGAGATGAGGAACTTACTGGGAACTGGAGTAAAGGTCACTCATGCTATGCTTTAGCAAACACACTGGCAGCATTCTGCCACTGCCCTAGAGATCTGTGGAACTTTGAACTTGAGAGAGATGACTTAGGGTATCTCACAGAAGAAATTTCTAAGCAGCAAAGCATTCATGACCTGGCTGTTTCTAAAAGTGTATGCTCATATGCATGAACAAAGAGATTATCTGAAATTGTAATTTATATTTAAAAGGGAAGCAGAGCATAAAAGTTGGGAAAATTTGCAGCCCGGCCATGTGGTAGGAAAAAAAATCCTATTTTCTGGAAAGAAATTCAACCCTGCTGCAGAAGTTTGCATAAGTCAAGCGGAGCTGAATGTTAATAGCCAAGACAATGGGGGAAATATCTCCAGGGTGTTTCAGAGAATTTCACAGCAGCCCCTCCCATCACAGGCCAAGAGGGGAAAATGGTTTCCTGAGCCAGGACCAGGATCCAGTTGCTCTCTGCAGCCCTGGGACATGGTACCCTGTGTCCTAGCCACTCCAGCTCCAGCTAAAAGGGGCCAAGGTACAGCTCAAGCTGTGGCTTCAGAGGGTGCAAGCTTCAAGCCTTGCCAACTTTCACATGGTGTTGGACCTGTGGGTGTACAGAAGGCAACCTCTAGAAGGGAAACTCTGTCTAGATTTCAGAGGATGTATGGAAACTCCTGGATGTCCAGGCAGAAGTCTGCTGCAGGGGCAGAGACCTCATACAGAACCTCTACTAGGGCAACGTAGAGGGGAAATGTGGGGTTGGAGCCCCTACACGCAGTCCCCACTGGGGCACTGCCTAGTGGAGCTGTGAGAAGGGGGTCACCATTTTTCAGACCCCAGAATGGTAGATCCACTGACTGCTTGCACCATGCACCTGGAAAAGCCACAGGCACTCAATGCCAGCCTGTGAAAGCTGCCATCGGGGCTGTACCCTGCAGACTCACACAGGCAGAGCTGCCTAAGGTCTTGAGAGCCCACCTTTTGCATCGGTGTGCCCTGAATGTGAGACATGGCGTCAAAGGGGATTATTTTGGAGTTTCAAGATTTAATGACTGCCCTGCTAGGTTTCAGACTTGTGTGGGGACTATAGACCCATTTTTTCAGTCAATTTTCCCCACTTGGAACAAAAGCATTCACCCAATACCTGTATCTCCATTGTATCTTGGAAGTAACTAACTTGATTTTGATTTTACAGGCTCACAGGCAGAAGGGATTTACTTTGTCTCAGATAAGACTTTGAACTGTGAACTTCTGAGTGAATGCTGAAATGAGTTAAGACTAGGGGACTGTTGAGAAGGGATAATTGTATTTTGCAATGTGAAAAGGACATGAAATTTGGGAGGGGTCAGGGGTGCTATAATATGGTTTGGATGTGTGCCGCCACCCAAGTGTCATGTCGTATTGGAGGAGAGGCCTGGTGGAAAGTGACTGGATCATCTGGGAGATCTCCCCCTTGCTGTTCTTGTGATAGTGAGTGAGTTCTCATGAGATCTGATGGTTTAAAAGTGTGTGTCACTTCCCCCTTCTCTCTCTCTCCCTCCTGCCACCATGTGAATAAGGTGCTTGCTTCCCCTTTGCCTTCCACCATGATTGTAAGCTTCCTGAGGCCTCCCAGTCATGCTTCCTGTTAAGCCTATGGAACTGTGAGTCAATTAAACCTCTTTTCTTCATAAATTACCTAGTCTCAGGTGGTTCTTTATAGCAATGTGAAAACGTACTAATACAACATCCATTCTCCTTCTACTTTATTTGAATTACCGCTCTCTCAGTGGCTACAATGTAATAGGACCATAGTCAGAGGTTCTACCCTTTCTAGCCAAAGTGAGATCATGTAATCTAAGATGAACTAACATGATGCTCCCTCTCTGGAGAGTGACTCTTTAGAACAGGGACAAAAGCATTCCATCCCTTCCAAGAGGCAGGATGTGACAGGGTTCATTTTTGCTGTAAGACCCTATCAACACTCTCTCACTTTCCCTCCAAGTCTACTCAGCTTGGAAGCTCATAGGCCTCCTGACTGAAAGGACTTAGGCTTCAATAGGAAAGGCTGAGAAAATACAGTTAATATGGAAGAAAAGCAACACACCCCATTCACAGTGGCAAAATCTGTGTGTAGTCTCTACTGAAACAGAAAAGGGTATTAGAACAGAACCTGGCAGCTTCCAGACCTGAAACACACTCACACTAATATGAGATACTTCCTGGACCAGCCAGGCCAGGTTAAGATCAGTCTTGGCCATTAGAAGAGTGACCTGTCACAGCCAGATCACCCTCTCATCACCTCTGATATTGATAGGGCATTTTCTTTTTATCAGCAGCATTTGGTGGCTTAATTAAACTTGGAATTCTTGAGCACTCAAAGTTATGACCCCAATCATGACTTCAGGAAATTGCACATTCTTTGTCTTAATTGGAAATGTGTATGGTTTTCCCTAACAAAATGTGATGGTAACCTAATAATACATGCAAGGTTACTCTATATGCCAGAAAGCAAAGGGATAAATGGGCCCTGTTGAGTAGGAAATAGCTGTTTTTACATATTCCGTTCATAGGATGCCTGTGGGCTTCTATGGCATAAATCCCACCTTATTATTTAGGCAGTCCATCTCTAATTCTTTTCTACCAGAAAGTGGGAAGCAATGTGGTAGGTGTGCCATAGGGGCCCTTCCCCACTGAAGCAAGCCAGGCTAAAATCATTTTTGCAAGCTATTTATCGGGAATAACACTACTGACTTCCCTTGACCTTGTCCAATTCGATGACACTCACTGTCCTAAAGCCAGGTGAGGTTCCAGTGGACCCTCCCCAGTCCAGAAGGGGCCTGATGAAGACCCAGTGTGACCCTGGGTGGCTGGTAAGAGAAGCCAGAGTCAGAAAAAGCACCAGGAGATGATGTTAGCTGAGGGTATCAATGGGGCCTTTGAGATGATCGCACGTGCACAGGCAGGACGGTCACAGGAAGAGAATCATGCAGCACCAGCTCCAACTCTAGTCACTGAAGGGAAGATGAGGATGACACAGGAAGGAGTGATAACACACACACAAAAGAGTGAGCTCCAAGCTCCTGACCTTATAGGGGCCAGTGCCAGGCAGCTGTCTCTGCTGTAAGCCATTCATCTCTGGGGGAAAATAGGAATGTGGAATTTCTGGGGATTTTTCTGATCTACAGAAATGACTGTTAAGTGTATGCTAGTAATAGCTACAAACCTGTCATTCACAGTGACGCTTATAACAACAAAAACCTGGAAACAACACAAAGCCCAAAAGCAGGGAGTAGTTAAATAACTTATGGAACATCTACTGGACAAAATTCAATACAGCAATTAAAACTGGTTTAGAAGAAATGGGAAAGCAACCCCCCTGGAAGAGGAGCCCCAGCAAAAGGAGCCCTTCGTGTTTCATAAATGTTAATTAATACTAGAACAGAGTTGCTAACTGTGAGTCAAGTAACCTATGTTGTTTTCAACAACATAGACGACAAAAAATAAAGCTAATAATTGTAAACTATACTGACCAAAAGAGTTAGGGTAAAGAAGTCTGAGTGAAAACCAAGTTAGATCCCAGCACTTTGGGAGGCCGAGACGGGCGGATCACGAGGTCAGGAGATCAAGACCATCCTGGCTAACATGGTGAAACCCTGTCTCTACTAAAAAATACAAAAAAAAAACTAGCCGGGCGAGGTGGTGGGCGCCTGTAGTCCCAGCTACTCGGGAGGCTGAGGCAGGAGAATGGCATAAACCCGGGAGGCCCGGAGCTTGCAGTGAGCTGAGATCCGGCCACTGCACTCCAGCCTGAGTGACAGGGCGAGACTCCATCTCAAAAAAAAAAGAAAAGAAAAGAAAACCAAGTTAGAAATGCTTTTAATGAATAGAAAAATGTTCGCTATGCATAAAATTTTAAAAGAACATTACAAATTATATGCGCGCACACGTATACACTATAACTGAAAGGATACTATGCCAACATTTTCTGAATGATACGATTAATGGTGATTTTTATTTTCTTCTTTCCAACTGTATTTTCTACAACAAACAATAAAAACAGCAACAAAAGCCCTTTTTATTTTTTACAATTGTAGGGGAGATTAAAGACCACCACAGAAACAAAACTGCCAAACAGTAAGTCAAAGCAGCCTGAGCTTTGATTCTGAAGCAACCATTTTGCCCAAATTATTAGATTAAAAGATTATTTGTATAAAGAAATGACTCAGATAAACATACATGGAGCTCATTAAAGAATTCCTCGGCCGGGCGCGGTGGCTCAAGCCTGTAATCCCAGCACTTTGGGAGGCCAAGATGGGCGGATCACGAGGTCAGGAGATCGAGACCATCCTGGCT
>NW_012115066.1:1380001-1392606 GCF_000951035.1 Colobus angolensis palliatus | reverse complement strand
AATTCCTCCACAGAATCCTTCTGTAATAACTGTCACCCTAATTTGTACTTTGGAAATATAATAGATATTTTACATATCAAGAATACAGACTTACAACTGACCGGTCAGACTGACCACCTTCTCCTTGGAGTCATTTTTTTCTCCAAGCTCTCTTTCCAGCTGTCATCTATTTTTCCAGGCACTTTCCTGAGAAAGAAAGTACCACTTGAATAGGGAGAACACACACCATCAAAGTATGGGTAAACCAGTTTTACCACTTCAACAGCCAACACTCCCTTGAGTGTGAAGGACTCAGTGCTAGGGACTCCTGCAGATCTAACCGCACATCTCCCATCCTTCCCACATGTCTCTGCTTCCCTGGGGACCCTCTGATGCATCCCCTATCCGCCCACCTCTGGCTCTCAACCCGCTCTGCTGGGACCACTACAGCAGCCTCCTATCCAGCCTCCTGGCCCCCAACCTCCTTTGCTCTCCAGCCCTTTTCACACCGAGGATGGGTCATGTCACCATCTCCATGTCACGCGCCCCAGCTTGAAGACTCCCGGCCTGCATGACCAAGGTTCCACCTACCTTCCTACTTTCATCATCCACGATATTTCCTCCCAACAAACTACGTTCCAGACACCCCAAACAACTTCCCATTCTCTAGACAAACCGTTTAACAGCATGAAATATTTCAAGCATATAAAGAAATATAGTTAACATAATAAATGCTCATGGAACCAGACCCCAAATTCATAAATTTTAGTATTCTACCATCATTATGTCCTATCTTTTTTTAAGTAATAAAATATTACTGAGATGGATGGTTGAAAAGACCTTCTGACCCATCTTCCTTTCTCTTTGTTCCTTTCCCATTTTAATCACAATCTCAGTATCTGCTTTACCACTCATTTTCTACTTTTACCACATACATTTCAACAGTGTCTGTGTATAGACATAAAACACTATACATAGTGTGTATATATATGTTATATATATTACACTATATAGTAGTATGTAGCATGTATACACTATGTATACAAAAATATACATTATATAGTATTACACACATACACAGAATTTTGTGTGCTTTTAAAATAAACTCACGTGGCATTATACCATACAGATCCTTCCTTTTACCTACTCTAAGTCTCCTTAGAGATTTATCTGCATTGATATGTGAAGATCTAGCCTATTCATTTTCATTCCTGGATAGCATTCCACTTCATAGTAGTACTGTAACTTATTTACCCAGTCCCCTGAGATGAGCAGTGAGGCCATTTCCAATGTTTACCATTGCAGACAGACCTGCAATGAGCATCCTTGTACATGTCTCCATAGGCACAGCCAGAGACCTACTCTGAGCAATAACGCTGCATCCACAGGAAGCAAGGATCACCCTGCCTGCATACTACTGGGCCTGGGGCCCTCATGAGTGGGTCACCAACATCCCTTGGGGTGGACCCTGCCACTGCTGACTGCAGTGGGGGCCTTTGATCCAACAGAAGATTTCCAGGAGGCCAGTGACAAGCATGTAGGTACAGAAAAGACAAAGAGGTGACACACCCCTCCCTTTGGGTCTTCAGAATTAGTGCACTTTGGGTTAGCCAAAGAAGCTGAATGGAAGAGTATAAGGGAGACTTGGGATTGGGCAGGTCATGGACATGAAGCCTGGAGAAAGTAGTGGGTAGGATGAGAATGCAGCCGCCTCCAATGAGAAGCCAAGAACACCAAGAAGGAGTGAATCTGTAGGCAGCAGGAGAGATGAAGAGGGGCAGCTTCAGTTCTGGAGAGGCTGGTGGCTGCAGCCAGGCCCCTGGAGCAGTCCTAAATGCTGTTTCCCCAGGTAATCTGGCTGACTCTCAACAGAGAGGACACACTTCAAGGATCAGTAACGTCACCACCACCACAAGGCTACTCCAGTCCACCCAACTAAAGGAACCTCTGCATCCTTGGGGTTGCAGCACTTCCCTCCACCTCTTTTATAACACACATTCAGTTCTAGGCTGCATCCAGTTAACTGATTGCAAGTCTGTTCTCTACACAGATCACAAAGGCCCCATGGGCACACACATTCTGCCACTAACCTGTATCCTGTGCAATACCGAGCACAGGGCTTTTGGCACACAGTAGGTGCCCAATCAGTGTTTCGTGATTGAATAAAAGCTGTGAGCTCCTTAAAAGCAGAGCCCACGTCCCCTTCACTTTTATCATACATCCAGGGCTTTACACAGTGTCAGGTATAGAGTCGGCCCTCATTAAATGTGTCCTGAACGAATGACTGAAATGTGGGCTCACATGAACAAATGCATCTGCCTGAACGACTCTCCCAGGACTCATACCAATGATCAAATTTCAAAGTGGAGGTGACCAGGCCAAAGGATAATTTATCTCCCTAAAGACGTTAAGTGTCAGTTAAATTGCTCTATTTAATAGGGCCTGACTTAGATGGGCCATTTCGAACAAAAGCAATAACCACTCTAGTAATGAGCCTACTTTAAAGTGCTATTACTATTACTACACCTAATCCAGAGGATTCCTGGAGCCATCAGACCAAGACCCCAATTAGAGATCTGCAACCTTCATAAACCACAGACCCCTGGGCTCACATCTTTGACCTCCCTGGAACCACAGAGGATATTTTCCAAGTGAATCCAGGATACTCCTCTCCAGAGGTTCATTCTAGGACTGTTTTGTGTTTTGTTGTTTGTTTGTTTAAATCAGCCTGCCCAACGGGCTCTGAGCATTTCACATAGTTGAGCACACAAGCCTGACAAAGGGCGAATATGCTTTTCTGAAAGGAGCCTGGCAGGGAAGGCCTCAGGGAATCAATCTAGAATTAAATGTGTGGATTCTACTTCATGGGTACATCCAATGCTTCTTAAGCACTGGGAGCATTTGCAAGCATCAGAGAAGAGGCAGGAGGAAAAAGGCCTTTCTCTGCCACAACAGAGGATAATCTCTGACAGACGACAAGTAAAAAAAACAAACACATATTGAAAGCGGATGACAAGGAAATTTGCACTACCAAAAATCAGCTCAGAGTTCTTCTTTAAAAAGGAGATGGAAAACACCTCCTCGGCCTCGGTAATCCCAGGCTTAGAGAAAAAGGAAATGAAAGACAACACCTGGGGGAGTCCCATGTTAACAGGTGGTGCAACCACCCTCCTCCTGTGAACACCCTAACCCAGTTCCTGGCTGTCACCTGGCTGAGTCAACTGCCTTCTAGAGAAGACCGTCCAATGTGAAAAGACAGCACAGGTCCAGTGCCCTCGCCACAGCCTCTTTCAGAAAACTGACATCTTCAGCCAATTATCAGATGACAGGGAAAAAACAGGAGGCCAGAGTCCGACAGACCTGAACTCCAACCCTAGCCCCACCACTCTGCAGCTGTGACCCCTGAATTCATAACCTAGATAAGCCTCAGTTTCCTGATCTGTAAAACAGGAATAAGGAAAGTTTCCACTTTTGGCTTTCGGCTCGGAGGAGGCCAAGGTGCAACTTTATTGGGTCGTCCCGAATCCAGGTTCCTCTGACACCAGCCGCCTCCAGCACACCACTGAAGTTCAACCTCAACAAGATCAAAGTCGTATACCTGAGGCGCACCTCGGGTAAAGTTGGTGCCATGTCTGTGCTGGCCCCCAAGATTGGCCCTGTGGTCTGTCTGCAAAAAAGGTTGGTGATGACACTGCCAAAGCAACCAGTGACTGGAAGGGTCTAAGGATTACAGTGAAACTGACCATTCAGAACAGACCCAGAGTGAGCTGGTACCATCTGCCTCTGCCAGTAGGGTTTCTGCAAAGCCCTCAAGGAACCACAAAGAGACGGAAAGAAACAGAAAAACATTAAACACAATGGAAATATCACTTTTGATGAGATTGTCAACATTGCTCCACAGATGCGGCACTGATCTTTGGCCAGAGAACTCTCTGAAACCATTAAAGAGATCCTGGGACCTGCCCAGTCTGTGAGTTGTGATGTTGATGGCTGCCACTTCATGACATCAACAGTGGTGCAGTGGAATCCTGAGCTAGTTAAGAAGCACAAAGGAAAACATTTCAATAAAGGATCATTTGACAACTAAAGAAAAGAAAGAAAAGTTTCCGCCTAATCATAAAAATAACAATCATTTTATGGCCCATTTTGTATGCCAAGTGCTGTACATGTATTACTTTGTTTTCAGCCATCCATCATTCCATGAGGCAAGGACATCACTGTCCTTGTTTGACATATGAGAAACAAGGCTTAGAAAGGCAGACACAATATTCCCAAAGGTACATGGTTAGCCCATTCCCATAGGTGCATGGAGGAGCCCAGACTTAAACCAGGTCTGCCAAAGTTTGGCAATATCGTACCTGCTGTACTGAGACATTGGAGGAATCTGGATGAGGCAACCCACACTGCACAGGGGCTGGCACATTTAACAAAAAACAGTTAACTTTTGTTGTTTCACTCACTATGATTTATACTTGCGGCTTCGATTCCCTTCAGCATGCTGCTTGCTCCTGGCCCTCTCAATCAGGTGAGAACATCAGTTCTTGATCTAAGGGACAGACCTCCGCACAACATAGAAACTGTGCAGGCAAACCTCGTTTTGCTGTGCTTCACTTTATTGAGCTTCGTAAGTATTATATTTTTACAAACTGAAGGTCTGTGGCAATCCTGAATGCAGTAAGTCTACCAGCACTATTTTTCCAACCTCGTGTGCTCACTTCATGTGTTTGCATCCCATTTTGATAATTCTCATAATATCTCAAACTGTTTCATTATTATTATATCTGTTCTGGTGACCTGTGATTAGTGATCTTTGATGTCATCATTGTAAACATTTTGTGTCACCTCAAACTACACCCATATAAGACAACAACTTCATCAATAAACACATGAGCTCTTACTACCCCCACCAACAGGCCGTTCCCCCATTTCTTTCCTTCTCCTCGGGCCTCCCTATTCCTTGAGACACAACATAATGAAATTAGGCCAGTTAATAATCCTACCACGGTCTCTAAGTGTTCAAGAGGAAGAAAGTGTTGCACATCTCCCACTTTAAATCAAAAGCTAGAAATGGTTAAGTTTAGTGAGGAAGGCATATTGAAAGCCAAGAAAGGGAGAAAGCCAGGCCTCTTGGGCCAAACACTTAGCCAAATTATGAATGCAAAGGAAAAGTTCTGAAAGGAAATTAAAAGTGTTACTCCAATGAACACACAAATGATAAGAAAGCAAAACAGCCTTATTGCTGATATGGAGGAAGTTTTAGTGGTCTAGAGAGGAAAATCAAACCAGCCATAGCATTCCCTTAAGCCACAGCCTAATCCAGGGCAAGGCTCTAACTCTTCAATTCTAGAAGACTAACGAGGTGAGAAAGCTGCAGAAGGAAAGTTTAAAGCTAGCAGAGGTTGGTTCATGAGGTTTGTGGAAGGCGGCCATCTCCGTAATATAAAAATACAAGATGAAGCAGCAAATACTGATGTAGAAGCTGTAGCAAGTTATCCAGAAGATCTAGATAGCTATGATCATTAATAACAGTGGCTACACTAAACAACAGAGTTTCAATGTAGATGGAACAGCCTTCTATTGGAAGAAGGTGCCATCCAGGACTTTCCTATCTAGACAGAATAAGTCAATGCCTGGCTTCAAATTTCATAGGACAGGCTAACTCTCTTGTTAAGAGCTAATACAGCTGGTGACTTCAAGCTGAAGTCAATACTCATTCACTTTTCTGCAAATCCTAGAGCCTTTAAAAATTATGTTAACTCTATCTGCCTGCACTCTATAAATGGAACAACAAAGCCTGGATGACAGTGCATCTGTTTATAGCATGGTTTACTGAATATTTTAAGCACACTGTTGAGACCTACTGCTCTGGAAAAGATTCCTTTCAAAATATTACTGCTCAGTGACAATGCGTCTGGTTACCCACAAGCTCTGTTGGAGATGTTCAAGAAGATTAACGATTTTTAATGCCCGCTAACACAACATCCATTCTACAGCCCAGGGATCAGAAAGTCATTCCAACTTTCAAGTCTTATTATTTAGGAAATACATTTTTAAGGCTATAGCTGCCATCAATATTGATTCCTTTGATAGATATAGGCCAAGTAAATTCAAAACCTTCTGAACAGGATTTACCATTTCAGATGCCATTAAGAACATCTGTGATTCGTGGGAGATCAAAATATCAACATCAACAGGAGTTTGGAGGAAGCTGATTCCAACTCTCACAAATGACTTTTAGGTGTTCAAGACTTCAGTCGGGGGAGTAACTGCAGATGTAGTGCGAAGAGCAAAAGAACTAGAATTAGAAGTGCAGCCTAAAGACGTGACTGAATTGCTGCAATCTCAGGAACAAACTTAATGGAGGAGGAGCTGCTTCTTAAAGATGAGCAAAGAAAGTGGCTTCTTGAGATGGAATCTAGTCCTGATGGAGATGCTATGAACATTGTTGAAATGACAACAAGGATTGAGAATATTCCATAAACAGGTGGCAAAGCAGTGGCAGGGTTTGAGAATACTGACTCCAATTTTGAAAGAAGTTGTTCTGTGTGTAAAGTGCTATAAAACAGGCATTGCGTGCTACAGAGAAGTCTTTCATGAAAGGAAGAGTCAATTAATGTGGTAAACTCCATTGTAATCTTATTTTAAGAAAATGCCACAGCCACCCCAACCTTCAGCAACCACTACACTGACCAGTCAGCAGCCATCAACACTGAAGCAAGATCCTATATCAACAAAAAAAATTAAAACTCACTGAAGGGGAGATGATCATTAGCACTTTTTAGGAATAAGGTATTTTTAATTAAGGTATATACATTGCTTTTTTAGATATAATGCTATTGTACACTTAATAGACTACAACATAGTGTAAACATCACTTTTTTTTTTTTTTTTTTTAAGACAGAGTCTCACTCTGTCCCCCAGGCTGGAGTGCGGTGGTGTGATCTCTGTTCACTGCAAGCTCCGCCTCCCGGGTTCATGCCGTTCTCCTGCCTCAGCCTCCCGATCACTTTTATATGTACCAGGAAACCAAAAAGTTCATGTGACTCACTTTATTGTGGTGGTCTGGAACTGAACTCATGATATCTCTGAGGTGTGATAGGCTCCTGGAACCCTGCTGAAGTACAGGGCTGTTCTTCCTCCCATCTCTGCTCCCATATCCACAGCTGGACCCCTAACTAATCAGAAGCTTCTCTGTTCCTGAGATGGGTACCTTTTACCAACACTGAATTCCTTATGGGCGGGAGAAAAGAAAACCTTTAAATCTATGTGAGTCCTTTATAACGAGGGAAATGGTCCTTCTGGGAGAAGCAAATATTTATGCACATAATTAACTAAGGAGGTAGAGTGTTCTTTCCAAATGTTAAGCAAAACTTAGTGAAAAAAAAAACAGACCTGCTTATGAAATGGCCTCTCACAGACACTGGAAGGGGCCATACGTCTGAATCAGCTCATGAATCCTCTCCCTATTAAAAATATATCACTCATCTGGGCTAACTCAAGACCTTTCTGGTACCTCACTCCCTACTCCCCATTTACTCCAGTAAAAAAAATTTTTTTTTTTTTTTGTATCTCTGGCCAGGACTGCGCAGTCAGGGCACAATTATCTGATACCAATTCCAGAGCTGTAAGAGAACATCAGCTCCTCTTTTCTCCCTAATGACTTGTATGTCTTTTCTTCATTTTCTATGATCCCCTACCTCACATCTGACTTTCAGCGGAAGGGCTAGAAGCCAGCAAGCCCTAAGTGGCAGGCAGCTAGAAATTTCTAATATTTTTAGTCTACAATGCTGACAAAATAGCATCTTTGCTTGAAAAACAAACAAATGGAGCCTCCTCACTCAGCCAGGGCAATGCACAGGGTGTCAGACACTGAAAACTGTGCTCAATGCAAAAATGTGCAGCCAGCCCTTCTCTGTGCCCTGAGCTTCCCTAAGCACTTCAGACTATAGCTGAAGGTATTTATAAGGAGGCTATTCCTTGCTGGTACTTTTTTGTTTACCCCTGAATTTGCTCAACCTTTTACATTGTTTTTAAACACTACCCAACCTCTTAGCTAGCACAGTGAAATGAGAGTCAGAAGAAAGACCCAGTTTGAAGTCTCAACTCAGTCATTTATAAATTGTGTAACCCTGTACTCACTCCTTAAGCGCTGGGACTCCGTTTTTTAAATCTATAAAATGGAAAGGAATCCATAAAAGTGTGGATTATGGATTCAGAATCATGGCTCATGTCCAGACACTTTTAAAGAAATAAAATGGAAAGGACTGGAATAAATCAGAATATATCAGATATGAAGAGTATGTTTTGATTCACCTTTATATAAATGTTCTTGTTTGCAATGTAAATGTGATCTTTAACGGCATGACTAAGAGATAAAACTGACACGCTATACAATTTACCCATTTGAAGTATACAACGCTATGGCTTTTGGCATATTCAGAGTTGTACAACCATCACCACAATCAACTTGAGAACATTTCATCACCCCAAAAGGAAACCCCATACCCATTAGCAGCCATGCCCCATTTTCTCCCAAATCCCCACCCAACATTAGGCAACCACCGATCTACGTTCTATCTCCATGTATTTGCCTATTCTGGACATTTCCTATAAATTGAATGATACAATATCTGGTCTTTTGTAACTGGCTTCTTTTCATTTAGCATAATATTTCCAAGGTTCATTCATACTGTAGCATGTATCAGAACTTTGTTCCTTTGTATGGCTAAATAATATCCCATTGTATGGATATACTACATTTTATTTATCCATTCATCCACTGGTGAACATGTGCATTGTTGCCACTTTCAGGCTATGATGAATAATGCTGCTATGAACCACTAGTGTACAAATTTGCATGTGGACATACCAATGTGTTTCCATAAGTCACTGTCAACAAAGTTTGATGGCAATAGGCTACATGATTATTGAGGAATAGTTAAATCACTTTGTGGTATTTTTAATCAACTCATGGACCGTGACTTTGGAAAAGGAAATAAAGACCATAAAATCAAGGTCGCATTCTTGTTCATGCAGCCACTGAATCTCCGTGGCCAATACTGCTTCCCTACTATCTTGAAAAACCAGTCATTTCAGAGAAATCTAACCTTTGGAATATCCATCTTCACTGTCCAAAAAGATTGAGACAGGGGCACTTCCATGCTGACAGGAGCTGCTGAACTCTCAGGAGAATTCAGTAATGAATAAATTTCCTTGTTTAAACCAGCTCCCATTCTAAGATGTAAATTCCTGCATCATCAGGTTTCAGACAAAGGACACTCACAAGCATACAGCCACACAGCCAGAGGCCAAAACTCCGAGCCTCCCCTGCTACACACACACACACACACACACACACTCAATTTATGAACTGCTCTGCATGCAATGTGACTCCTACAATTGTGGCTATTGAAGAGCTGATGTAAGAAGAGACGCAATGGTCAAAAGCAGCTCCCCCCACCAGCAAACCTGCATCAATAATTTAGCTATTAACAGCCATGTAACCAAAGAAGTTTGCGAGGGAGAGGCCTGCAGTGATCTGTGACACTAGGAACATCCCCGTGCCCACTCCCTTTTCTATTTTCTACTTCAACAACAGAGACCCAGTTGTCAGAAGAACCTGTCACCACTGGAGAAAAGGAACATGACAAATTTGTGAAATCTAATGAATAAATACAATTCCTATATGCCTTAAATTTATGACCCTCACAAAGCCTACAAAATATGATAAACCATTACAGGTTTTTTTCTGTCTTCCCTGCCTGGCCACAATTAATTTCACCATGTTCCAGTGTAATACGGAATGTAATATATGGAGGCAAGACATTTAGAGTCTTGCAGTGAATAAGCCTTCTGCAGTTTGGGGCCCCGGGGGTAAAAGAAGCAATAATAACAGGACTCATTTTGAGTAACCATTTGTGTGCAGTTTCTAGTTTGCATTGTTAAGCAAGACAAAAGTGCCCAAAGGAACCTACGACAGTACTAGGCTAAGTTAGTCAAAATCCAAATGCCTAACATATTCTGTAATTGAGATGCATGGGGGCTCTTACACGCACCCTAGAAGGGCATCATGCCACAAATAGAAGCTGTGCATTACCAAACAACAGGAAATGCTCTGGTTTTATCAATACAATAGCCTCCAAGGTCTGAAAAGATAGCAGAATTCAGTTAGAAAGTTCCATGTAGGCATGCCAAACACTACAACAGCAGAACAATGGAAACTATTATTTACTGAAGGCCACCTATGTGTGAGTACTGTGTTAGGACTTTCCATGCTACTGAGATTAGCATTGAGTCTCCCAAAAAGATAGGTTCAAAGCCTAACCTCCAATACCTCTGAATGTGACCTCAATTGGAAAAAGTCTTTGCAGATATAAAGTTTAAGAAGAGGTCACACTGGATCAAGGTGAGTTCTAATGCAATGAGTGGTATCCTTATAACAAGAGAAATTTGGACACAGACAGGGAAGAATACCCTGTGAAGATGGAGGCAGAGGCCAGGCACAGTGGCTCACACCTGTAATCCCAGCACTTTGGGAGGCCAAGGCAGGCAGATCATTTGAGGCCAGGGGTTCGAGAGCAGCCTGGGCAACGTGGCAAAACTCCATCTCTACTAAAAAAAAATACAAAAATTAGCTGGCGTGCACCTCTAATCCTAGCTACTCAGGAGGCTGAGGCAGGAGAATCGCTTGAACCCAGGAGGCAAAGGTTGCAGTGAGCTGAGATCCCACCACTGAACTCTAGCCTGGGTGACAGAGCGAGATTCCACCTCAAAAAAAAAAAAAAAAAGATGGAGGCAGAGATTGAAGTTATGCAGCTGCCAGCCAAAGAATGTCACAGATTGCTGGTGACCACCAGAATCTATGACAGAAGCATGGAGTAGATTCTCACCCAGAGCCTCCAGAAGGAACCAGCCCTACAAACACCTTGATTCAAACTTCTCTCTCCAGAAATGTGAGAGAGTAAAGTGCTGTTTTAAACCACCCAGTTGGTAAGAATTTGTTACAACAGCCTTAAGGAACTAATATCACTATAAATAAACTCCGTACGACAACCCTGGGAGCTGGGCATTTTCAAACCACCCTCCATGCCTTTATAGGTGATGGAATAACTGAGACTCAATGAAATGTCAAAATCACATAGAGAACAAATGGAGGAATCAGGCCCCAAGATTGTATAACTCTAAGTAAACCCAAGCCTGAACTACTAGCTAAGAGGCACCAAATGTTACCATTGTATCTGTAGAGTGGTTTTCCTATGAGGTTTTCAGATGATCCCTAGAAGTCTTAGCAGAGTAATCAGGCAAGAGAAAAAAAGGAAAGGCATCCAAATAGGAAAAGAAGATGTCAAGCCATCTCTCTTCACTGACAATATGATCATATACCTAGAGAACCCTAAAGACTCTGCCAAAAGGCTCCCGGAACTGATAAACAACTTCAGTAAAGTTTTGGGATACAAAATCAATGTACGAAAATCAGTAGTACTTCTATCCACCAACAGGATTCAAGCTGAGAGCCAAATCAAGAACACAATCCCATTTATAATCAACACAATCCCATTTATAATCGCCACAAAAAAATTAACAAATAAAATACATACCTAACCAAGATAAGATTCCTTGGTTAGAAATACATATAACCAAGCAGGTGAAAGATCTCTATAAGGAGAACTAAAAAACACTGCTGAAATCATAGACACAAACACACACAAAAAAACATTCCATGCTCGTGGATTAGAATAATAACGAATAATCAACATCGTTAAAATGGCCATACTGCCCAAAGCAATCTAGAGATTCAATGCTAATCCTAACAAACTACCAACATCATTTCCCATAGAATTAGAAAAAAGCAATTCTAAAATTCACATGGAACCAAAAAAGAGCCCAAAGAGCCAGAGCAATCCTAAGCAAAAAGAACAAAGGTGCAGGCATCACATTACTGGACTTCAAACTATACTACAGGGCTACATGAACCAAAACAGCATGGTAATGGTACAAAGACAGACACATAAACCAATGGAACAGAATAGAGAACCCAGAAATAAACCTGCACACCTACAGCCATCTGATCTTTGACAAAGTCAACAAAAATAAACAATGGGGAAAGCACTCCCTACTCAGTAAATGGTGCTGGGATATCTGGCTAGCTATAAGCAGAAGAATGAAATTGAACACTCATCTTTCACTACATACAAAAATTAACTCAAGATAGATTAGATATTTAAATATAAGACCACAAACTATAAGACTCCCAGAAGAAAACATAGGAAATACTATTCTGGACATCAGTCTTGGCAAAAAATTTATAGCTAAGTCCTCAAAAGCAACTGCAACAAAAACAAAAATTGACAAGTGGGAACTGGCCAGGTACAGTGGCTCATGCCTGTAATCCCAGCACTTTGGGAGGCCAGCGGGCAGATCACGAGGTCAGGAGACCAAGACCATCCTGGCTAACACGGTAAAATCCCATCTCTACTAAAAATACAAAAAATTAGCAGGGCATGGTGGCATGTACCTGTAGAGCCAGCTACTTGGGAGGCTGGGGCAGGAGAATCACTTGAACCCAGAAAGTGGAGGTTGCAATGGGCCGAGATTGCACCACTGCACTCCAGTCTGGGTGACAGAGC
>NW_012115066.1:1372849-1379351 GCF_000951035.1 Colobus angolensis palliatus | reverse complement strand
TTATACACGGTTGGTGAGAATGTAAATTAGTTCAGCCACTGTGAAAAGCAGTTTGGAGATTTCTCAAAGAACTTAAAACAAAATTACCATTCGACCGACCCAGCAATCTCATCACTAGGTATGTATCTAAAAGAAAATAGATCATTCTACCAAAAAGACACATGCACTCGTGGGTTCACCATAGCACCATTCACAGTAGCAAAGACATGGAATCAAACTAGGTGCCCATCAACAATGGATGGGATAAAGAAAATATGGTACATACACACCATGGACTACTACATACACAGCCATAAAAATAACAAAATCTTGTCCTCTGCAGTAACATGGATGCAGCTTGTGGCCACTGTCCTAAGTGAATTCATGCAGGAACAGAAAACCAAATACCGTATGTTCTCATTTATAAGTGGGAGCTAAATATTGGGTATTCATGGACATAAACATGACAACAACAGACACTGAAGACTGCTAGATAGAGGAGGAAGGGAGCAGGGCAAGAGCTGAAAAACTAAGTATTGGGTACTAAGCTCACTACCTGGGTGATGGCATCAATCATGCCTCAAACCCCAGCATCTTGCAATACCCTTATGTCACAAACCTGCACAGGTATCCTCTGTATCTAAAACAAAAGTTGAAATTATTCTTTAAAAAGATGATCCCTAAAAATATGCAGAGACTTCAGCAGTTTCTTGCTGGCAAGATATACAAATGTGTCATAACAAGATATACAAATATGTCATAGCTGGTACTTGACCCACCTCCACCATAGGAAGCATGAACATTCTCTTTAGGTGGACAGCTACATTAGCAAAACTCTAAGTCAAGCAGCCCTGTGAATCAGACAAATACTCAGATTTTAAATGCCTCATTCACTCAACTCAACCAACCTTTGCTGAGTGCTGAGACAGTGTGAGGCAGACAGTCCGGTGTGAGAGATCTAGAGATATAGCCCTTGACTTTGAGGAGCTCAAGACTTCATTTTCTCAAGTAAATGGGTCCAACACTACCCATGCTTGAGCTTTTACTCAGATTCAATAAACTAATTACCAAAAGGTGTGCTCTGCGTCATCTGTGGCAGAGAGTGGTACTCATCTGACAGTCCCCCCATTTCCCAGGTGAAGCAGGGCCACGTGACTAGTTTGGGTCAATAGGAAGTGCAGAAAGGTGACATGTATCACTTCTGGGTAAACAGAGGAGCTGGCAATAACAGGTCCTGCAATCTCTTCTGCTGTGGCAATGTTGCAGATGGTGGAGCCTCAATCAGCCAGGAGAAAGGACCAACACAGGCAGAGCCCTTGCCCACTACTGCCATTCAACCTGCAGGGGTTTTTGTGTACATGAAAAATAGGTTTCTATGTGTTAAACTTTCTGGGAAGTTTGTTACTGCAGCATAGACTTCTCCTACCCTAATACATTATCTAACACATGTCCTTACATAGCATATCACAATAAATACCAGGTTAAATTCCAAGATAAAACTACATTAATTCTTGGAGCCTGAACATTAACAATATTCTGGTAGAGAGAAATTTACCATATATTGTATAAGGTCTGTTCAAATTTCTTTTCTTCTATATCAAAGGGACACAAAAATAAAATGAAATACATTCTCTCTCCTTCAACCAATCCGAGGCATTGCATATATAAAGTGTTTTCAGAATTCAGCCTCTTCCTAGAGATAATCAGGCACTGTCCAGTTGCAACCCGAATGGCCCTTTATGCAGAGATTTTTGTCTTATCTTTGTGGCCCCCGACCTAGATGGATCTGGATCTTCCTGGATCCAACAAATGCTTGGGATATGAATGTCTCTCATGAACAACAGCAGCATTCTCACACAAAGTCATCAACATAAGTCTCTCGTCAAATACTCATCCGTCCAGACTGGCATCAGGGTACTGTCCCTTGCCCTCTCCTTGGGCACACCCAACCTAGATTTTGTACCTTCCACACACCATAAATTGAATTCCACTGTATTAATCTGTTCTCACGCTGCTAATAAAGACATAGCCGAGACTGGGTAATTTATTTAAAAAAAAAAAAAAAAAAAAAAGGCTCAACGCACTGACAGTTCCACACGGCTGGGGGAGGCCTCACAGTCATGGTGGAAGGTGAAGGAGGAGCAAAGGCACGTCTTACATGATGGCAGGGAAGAGAGCCTGTGTAGGGGAACTGCCCTTTATAAAACCATCAGATCTCGTGAGACTTATTCACTATCACGAGAACAGCACTGGAAAAACCTGCCACCATGATTCAGTTACCTCCCACCAGGTCCCTCCCACAACACGTAGGGATTACGGAAGCTACAATTCAAGATGAGATTTAGGTGGAGACACAGCCAAACCACATAATCCACCAAAGTATCTCCCACATTTGCCTCCCTCAGGGACCAAGAGACTGACTAGAGCCCAAGTACTAAAAGGCTCCAGCACAGAGTTTCAGCACTACCATCCCAATGGCCAGAGAGTCCCACCATCTCAGCAAGACCACCTTATGGAATCTGCAAAAATATCCTCTCCCTGAGTCTACTCCATTTCCTAACTTGTCAAAAAGGAAAAGCTCAAAAAAAGCTAGAGATTTACTAACTCCAGAGAGACATGCAATAGTGAATCCACAGAACCAGACAGTGGGAGGGTACAGGAAGCCCCAAGTCAAGAACAATAATGGATCTGACATGTTGGCTGATGCCTATAATCCCAGCACCTCAGAGAACCAAGGTGAGTGAATTGAGTGAAGCTAGGAGTTCAAGATCAGCCTGGACAACAAAGCAAGAGCTCATCGCTATAAAAACTGTAAGTAAAAAGTGAGCCTGGCATGATGGCATGCATAAGTAGTTCCCCGCTACTTGGGAGGCTGAGGTGGAAGAATCGCTTGACCCCAGGAGTTCGAGGCTGCAGTGAGCTATGTTCATGCCACTGCACATAGTGGGACCCTGTTTCAGGGAAGAAGAAAAAAAAAAGTAACAGGCCGGGTGCAGAGGCCCACGCCTGTAATCCCAGTGCTTTGGGAGGCCAAGGCAGGCGGATCACCTGAGGTCAGGAGTTCGAGACCAGCCTGACCAACAGAAAGATACCCCGTCTCTACTAAAAATACAAATTAGCCAGGTGTGATGATGCATGCCTGTAATCCCAACTACTCGGGAGGCTGAGGCAGGAGAATCGCTTGACCCCAGAAGGCAGAGGTTACAGTGAGCCAAGATCGCGCCATTGCACTCTAGCCTGGGCAACAAGAGCGAAACTCCATCTCAAAAAAAAAATAAAAAATAAAAAATAAATAAATAAATAATAATTTTAAAAAAAGAACAATGAAGTTTAAATGTGCTCTGCAGGGATGCACCAGAGCCTGCTTGGTGAGAATCTTGGTGAAGGGACACAGAGCTCACCCCACCCAATTCCCACCTAACCAAAGCAGTACAGATGACCTGTTTCACACATTAGCTTTGATGTAAACATTTCCTTGGTGAAAAAGTCACTCGCTGCTGAAGGTGGCTTGTACTATGGGACTCTCAGCTATCCATCTGTCTGTCCTTGGACAAATCAATTGATCTCTCTGAGACCCAGATCCCTTCTCTATAAACCAGGGCAATAAACCACTTCACAGGCCTAGCATGAGGATTAACAGAAGTAATTATGAAAAAAACAAAATGCTTGATGCATTGTGGGCGGTCAACAAATGTTCCTTCTCTTCCCCATAAATATAAACACTGGCCAAATAAGTCAGCTGCACATGAGGCTGAAGATGTTTATTTTGCAATTAGTAATGTGAGGGCCCTTTCTAAAACATTTGCTGGGAGCCCATAATCTCTCGGTAAACCAGTATGTCATGCTGTTTTCCCAAAAATGGAGCAATCCCTTTCAACAAGTACTTAATGAGCATCAAGAAGACATCAGATTTCTCAACAAGCAGAAAAAACCCTTCATAACTAGCAAACTGTTTTTCTTCTTATAAGGACATTTGTCATTGGCTTTAGATAATCCAGCATGACCTCTTCTCAAGATCTTAACTTGTCCAGGTACAGTGGCTCAAGCCTGTAATCCCAGCACTTTGGGAAGCCAAGGCAGGCAGATCACTTGAGGTCAGGAGTTCGAGGCCAGCCTGGCCAACATGGTGAAACCCCATCTGTACTAAAATTACAAAAAAGTTAGCCAGGCACGCACCTGTAATCCCAGCTACTCGGGAGGCCAAGGCAGGAGAATCACTTGAACCCGGGAGTTCCTTGTGTCTGTGTTTAGGACTGTTTGCTGCCTTTTTTTTTTTTTTTTTTCTTTTTGAGACAGAGTCTTGCTCTGTCGTCCAAGCTGAAGTGCAGTGGCGCAATCTCGGCTCAGGGAGGCAAAGGCTGCAGTGAGCTGAGATCGTGCCACTACACTCCAGCCTAGGTGACAGAGCAAGACTCTGTCTCAAAAAAAAAAAAAATCCTTAACTTAATTACCCTTTTTCCAAATAAGGTCAGATTCACAAGTTCAGAGTGTACATACCTTGACCACCACACACTTCCCTATAGGGGTCTAGGCAATGCCAACTGAACAGTAAGCCAGCCAGTGAGAGCACTGCATGCCCACCTCCTTCCAAACCCTCAATCTAGCCTCATAGCCCAAATAGGTCCATGCGGTTTGTTATACGGATACAGGGAGAGAACAGTGACCAGAAATGTAATGCAAGCCATGTATGTAATTAAAATGTTTCTAGTAGCCACGTTACAAACAGGTAAAAAGGAACAGGTAAAATTAATTTTGATGACATCTTTTATTTAACCTATACACCCAATATAGGGTTGATATATGATCCTTGTCTTCAATGTGTATACAATAGAGGTAAGGAAATAAGTCTCAAATATATTCAGTAATCAAGCAAGTTCCCAGGATTAGTTCAAAAGCAGCAACTAGCCGGGAGTGGTGGCTCATGCCTGTAATCCCAACACCTTGGGAGGCAGAGGCGGGTAGATGACTTGAGGTTAGGAGTTCAAGACCAGCCTGGCCAACATGGTGAAACCCCGTCTCTACTGAAAATATAAAAATTAGCCAGGCATGGTGGTACACAGCTGTAGACTCAGCAACTCGGGAGGCTGAGGCAGGAGAATCGCTTGAATCTGGGAGGCAGAGGTTGTAATGAGCCAAGACTGCACCACCGCACTGCAGCTTGGACAACAGAGCAAGACTCCATCTCAAAAAAAAAAAAAAAAGACATTCTATTATCATCTCACAGTGATATCAGGATGACTAAACTAGACAATAGACAATAGCTAGAAAGCTCCCTGTGATCTGTGGAATACTGTAAGTGAATAGGATTTGATTATTGAAAATGTCAGTTCTTTTAATCTTCAAGTCCTGGATATAAAGTTTCATTCTTGGGAGAAAAGCTGGGTCTCCCAGGGCTCTTCATTGCATAGTGCTAATCTCAGATGAGGTTCTTCATCCTTCTTTAATTGTACAGAGCTGCTTCACTCACTCATTTTTCCTGGAAACTATCAAGTTTTCTGAAGTTACAATCGGTAAAGATTTCAGATCGCTAAGCCTTTATTTATATTCCTGGGTTTGGTATTTGCAAATGTTTCTAGCATCTGAGAATAGCATCAATTTGTGGAGAAAAAAACAGTAAACTTCATTTTAACTGTAAAAAATCCTAGAGGCAGCCGGGAGCAGTGGCTCCCTCCTGTAATCCCAGCACTTTGGGAGGTTGAGGCAGTGGATCACTTGAGGTCAGGAGTTCGAGACCAGCCTGGCCAACACGGTGAAACCCCGTGGCTACTAAAAAAATACAAAAATTAGCCAGGTGTGGTGGTGGGAGCCTGTAATCCCAGCTACTTAGGAAGCTGAGGCAGGAGAATCACTTGAACCCAGGAGACAGAGGTTGCAATGAGCCGAGATCACACCACTGTACTCCAGCCTGGGCGATAGAGCAAGACTCTGTCTCAAAACAGTAACAACAACAGCAAAACAACAAACAACAACAATAACAAACACCTAGAGGCTAAGATCAGGCAAAGATCACACATATTTAAAAGGATGGAACATTTTGAGAGAGCAGAACAGACATTAGAGGCAAGGAAGAAGACAACAGAGCTGACTTCTCCATTAGCCATAGTGTGTAGGGTCTGTGATATTTCCAGGGTCCCAGGAAAATGTTTCTTTCAAAAAAAAAATTGTTTTTAATTAAGATAGGGTCTTGCTCTCTTGCCCAGGTGGGTCTAGAACTTCTGGGCTCAAGCAATTTTCCCCCTTTGGCCTCCCAAAGTGCTGGGATTACAGCTGTAAGCTACCACACCCAGACAGTATTTTTTATTGTGGTTAAATATCATAACAAAATTTAGTATTTCAATTATTTTTAAGTGTATAGTTCTGTAGTATTAAGAACTGTAGTGAGAACTGTAGTATTAAGAACTGTAGTGAGAACTGTAGTATTAAGAACTGTAGTGAGGGCCGGGCGCAGTGGCTCAAGCCTGTAATCCCAGCACTTTGGGAGGCCGAGACGGGTGGATCACGAGGTCAGGAGATCGAGACCATC
>NW_012115066.1:1362007-1369043 GCF_000951035.1 Colobus angolensis palliatus | reverse complement strand
TCTCAAAAAAAAAAAAAAACAGCAAACAGTCCTAAACACAGACACAAGAAATGTCACAAGCAGTGGCCTTGGGAGAGGAATGGAATGCACATGGGTATCATGAATTCAGAAGAAGAGGCCACCTTAGAGAGGGCAAAGCTGTCTTCAGGCTGCATAACAACATGGATGGGAAGAGAAGAAAGGGGATGACAGACCTGTGGGGCAAGTGGCAGCTACCCAGACGTGTCCTTGAGTGGATTTATAAAAGGTGCACCTTCTGGGCATGCACAGTAAGTCCACGGCTTCATGAGCAGGCTACTTTGTGCAAATTAGCAAATGGGTAATTAGTTATGGGTTGAAATGTGTTCCCCAAAAACAATACGTCGGAGTCCTAACCTCCAGTTAACTCAGAATGTGACCATATTTGGAGACAGGATCTTTACAGAAGTGATCGAGTTAAAATGGGGTCATTAAGGTGGGACCGAATCCAACATGGCTGGCATCCTTATAAAGAGGGGATATCTGCACACAGAGACAGACCTGTACAGAGGGAGGGTGATGTGGAGACACACAGAGAACATCATGTCACGATGAAGGCAGAGACCAAGGTGCTGCTGCTGCCCAAGAACGACAAAGAGTTCCAGAAAACCACCAGAAGCTACAGAAAGACAAGGAACAGATTCTCCCTCAGCACCTGCAAATGGAACAAACCCTGCAGACACCTTGAAGTAGAACTTCTGGCCTCCAGAACTGCGAGACGATAAATTACTGTTGTTTAGGCCACTCGGTCTTGGTACTTTGTTATACCCACTCCAGAAAACTATTTAATAATACAGCGCCTGTTCCTGAGTGCAGGCACACAACTTGGCCCTGAACATAGGACTAACTACTGCAACCCAGAACAGCCGAGGAAACAACACTGGCGATGGAAGGCCCAAGGAGCTCCGACTCCCAGGCTCCACGGCCAAGTAAGAAGAAATCGTCCTTCAGCTTTCAGTGGAAGAACCAAAAGCGGAAAATACAGCTTTTCTAACATGCAACAAAAGCATGCCTCCAACGCCCAAACGCCCACCCACACACTACGTTCACAGCCTGGGCTGAACAGGGCTACAGCTGGCTCCTGTGAAAGCTAAAGCCAGGGAAATGCCAACGCAATGGGAGATGCCAAGCACCCTTGCATTTCCAAGTCTATCCTGCCAATGCGGTTTTGGCAAACTGCAGGCAAGGAGAAGGCCCTACTGAAATGGACTTCCTTTTCTAAAGAGACAGAGAAGGTCACAGCATCAAGACCATCTACATGAACATTAGAGCAGTGTACTCCTAAAAAAATCTGAGGATCTGAAAACAAATCTTCTCATCAGCATGTGCACCTGCTATCAGAATCTGAGATATTCAAGAGTTGTTTTCTGCTCTTAATATTAACAGCCCGGGACACCCCCATTGTTTTTGTTTGTTTTTCACAAACCTTAACCCACTTAATCCCCACAGCCACCCACTGAGGTCGTTATTTTCTCCATTTTGACACTGAGACCAGAAAGGTTAAGTGACATGGCCAAGGTCCCATAGCTGAGAAACAGACAGCAAAGTTACAGTCCCAAGTTACTGTGCCTGCAGAGTCCTGGTTGTCACTACAAAACCCTCCCTCCCTCTGACTGCGCCCCCCTCCACACACACTGCCCTCACATTTCCCAAAAGTATGGCCTAACGACATGAGCATTTAGGAAATAGAAGTGAAAGGTTCAAGTCATAGCTCTAAGTGGACCATGGCCCCAAAGGGAAACTTACTTACATTTATTTTTCTTCTTTTCCCATATATGAGATTTCCCCTAACCAGTCTGAAAACCAAAATCCAAACGAGGAAGCCTGGCCTCTCCTGGGGTCAGCAGTGGCCCGAGGGTCCCCAATAATAGCTTCCAAACTGGGGTCCCCAGACTGCGGGGGATGCCCAATTCCCACCACGAGTGCAAAAGCAGTAACCAAAACTGCCCTTTTTCCTAAACATTGGGCAACTGACATATCAAATATCTTTGTTCTTGGCTGAAATCAAAACACATCTGCAGGGCAACGAGAACGACTTCTTCTGAGCAGAAACTCTCATAGCTATAAATGTCTTTCATTCATGTTTTAACAATACAAATTATTATTTAATAATTTTGCTATTTCAAAACATCTAGCTAGTGGGGGGAATATTACACAAGAAGTCCTCAGCTGGGTTGGGCAGGAAGTGAGTGGAAAAGGATTTATCAGCACCTGTTCGCATTTGGAAAAACCAGAAAATACCTTCGCAAGGCCCAGGAGTAGAATCCGAGTTTCTCATAAATAAAATAACATCTCTCATACTGTCATTCTCCCAAACTGTAACAAAGTTCACATACACTCATTAACCTTCACAGCAGGAAAGCTAAATGAACAAGAATTTCCATTTTATATATGTAAACAGAAACAGAAACATCATTTTCAAAAGGAGTAACTCAAACCACCTAACTAATCTGCCAGCGGATCGGTTCCCTAACAGGAGCCAACAAGCCATGTAACAGCCCATCCCAATAAAGCCAATGGTGTCAAGGAAGGGGAAAATGCCAGCAGAGTAATTCTTTTCTGTGGTTTGACTGTCTATGGGTCATTTATTTCTCTATACAAAGCCTCAATTTCCCCAGCAATATAATGGGAATAATATCTGCCACCTAGTAATGAAGATATAGCTATAAATTTCTTTGAATTGCCTGGATAATCAGCATTATGCAAATTGATGAACTCACTAGAGAGCTACTAAACACAGTTATAAATCTCATAAAAATACTTCCATGGAGATTAAGGCTCAATTAAAAGGCTTCGTTTTTTAATAATTTCCATCACCTTGTTACTTTAAAGACAAGAACACTTACAGCCGGTTTAGATATTTCTAGCAAAGAAATACTGGGCCTTCTCTAACATTCTTGATGAAGCTCTGCATTGATAAACTATTGGCCAATTAAAGGGAAGAGGATATATCTAGTAGAATAGTTGTGAGCCTGGCTGAAATCAGGGGACCAGGACAGCCCTCCCCAGGAGAATGACACTGGCTCAACAACCTTGTCCCAGATACATCAACCACCACATCTCTCAGCACAGAGCAACAAGACCCAGTGTATCTTATAAATTCTCTTTCAAGTATGGTACCTAGGAACTAACTTGACTCGATTTTAACTTGGCTTCTCCCAATGTCTTCAGAAGAGGCAAATAACCTCCAACAACCTAAAACAAATGGATCAGAGACTCTGAGACAGACAGTTTCAACACTAACCTAAAGTTCCGCTAACCTGAGAAGCCCAAACCTCACATTACCCTGCATAGCTAGGACTAACCCATGGTCAACCTCAAGAAGGGAAACTCTATCATACTACAATGCAACTACAACTCAGAGACTTCCACAGCCTTCCACCATCAATATCCTGTGGCTAAAACTGCAACTTCAGTGCCCAAGGTTATAGAGGTCATAGGATGGATGAGTCCCAAAGCAGCCAAGATGATCAAGCAAACAAATACGGAACTGCAGCTAAGTGTTTTTTTTGCACACAACTCTCAGGAAGCTCTTCCGCCTGGTCTAGCCTGTGACCAAACTCTAAGGCAGCACTGTCCCATTTGTCCCATTTAGGAGCCCAGGCCGCACTCGGCTGGAGGGTACCCAAAGGAAAAATCACATGCCTCTTTCCTGGTGCCCACCACCAGAATTATCAACCAGGCTAGTTTCCACAGATTGGGCCTGCTTCTTCTTGTCTTTCCTCACCACGTTTATGAAAGCAACACTCTAGACGGACGCCCCAGATCCAGAGTGGAGCATTATTCAATGTGTGGAAAGAAAACCAACTCAAATATGAAAGAAAATGGCTGAGAACAAACAGCCTTATTAAAGAGTCCTTTGCAAATCTGAGATTCTGGCATTCACCAATAAGGGGAAAATGGGTAAACCATTCAGCAAAATCCAAAATGAGCCTGAGTTCAGGGAAACAATATACTAAATAGCTGTGCCCCTCAGAGGATAAGCATAATTTAAGCTAAAATAACTCCTCTTTCCTCCCCTGACCTGAAGCACTTGGAATGTAAGAGAAACAACTCTGAATGCGGGTGTTTAAAATTTTAATGTTTCATTGAGCTGAGTATCCTGGACTCAGCTGGTGATCAATTTACCTATTAACTGTCTTTTCCAGCTCAATAATCTGCTCTAGGTAAAGCAATGCCTCCTGCTTAGGAGAGACCATGAGGTTAAGAAAACAGAGAAATCCTTTCAGGATTGAAACATAGAGGTGCCTTCAGGTCTGGGGCACTGGGTTAGAATCACGTGTCCCAGGCAAAGCAAAGCTGGGGTCCCAAAGATGTGTGAGAAACAGCCCCACCTTGAACCAAGGAGTTTAGTGTATCAAGAAGAGCTACCATGACTGCAAACACATTTAACTGATGGCTGTACTGGGTCCATGTCACACAACGTCACAAACTGAATGGATGAGATTGCCCTGCCCTGGACCACCCTGGACGACCCTGCACGAAGGCTGAAGGGAGCATGCAGCACTGCAGACAGGCACACCTGGAGTGGATGTGAGGCTAGAGACAGACAGGGATTCCATTCACAAACGGCTACAGTTTGGATTTTGCCTTTGATGCAATGGGAAACAGCCTTCAGGGTTACTTCCCTTCCTCCTAAAAACGTGAATTAGATGTGCTGGTTATTTTAAATAAGCTGGCTTACTTTGCATCACTTGGGAGAATCACAAGCCATTGTCAATCAGTAAAAAGATCCCCACTGTGCCTCACTCTGGAGCATATCCCATGGAGCCCACACAGGAAACTGCAGCCCTATTATAAATCCATATCGACATCCTGGAGTCTGCCACGGTGACCACCGATGTGGGGGTTCAGGTTTGAAACCACCACATGTTTTCCCTAACCCCACCATCTGAAGGCACTGCTATGGCCTGAGCATCTGCCTACCTCCAAAATTCTTATGTTTAAATCTAATCCCCAATGTAAAAGTGTTAAGAGATGGGGCCTTCAGGAGGTGGTTAGGTCATGAATGGGATTAGTACCTTTATGAAAGAGGCCTGAAAGGGCCTTTTTCCCCTTCCACCATGTGAGGACCACCTATGAAGCAGAGCGCCCTCACCAGACACAGAATCTGCTGGTGCCTTAATCTTGGACTTCCCAGGCTAGAGAATTGTGACTGATCAATTTCTATTATCTATAAATTACCCAGTCTAAGGTATTTTGCTACAGCAGCTTGAAAGGACCTAATACAGGCGTCTCATTGGGCCTCTCCCTACCTGTACTCTCCCAGGATACCTCTTATTCCTCTAGTAAAGCTGCTTGGGAGAACAATCATATTTTCTATAAAATACCCCTGTGAAGTTTTTGGAAGTAAAATTCTGGAATTTGGTCCTCTTCCCTTCATAACGAACCCTTTCATACACTCCTCCTGGCCCCATTATATGTTTTCCTTTTCTAATTATTAAAAAGACTCCTGATTTTACTTAAGCACATTCCCCAGTCTTCTTTGCAACAAAATGTGGCTGTATTTGGGCCAATGGGATGTAAGCAGAAGTTCAGTGTGTGACTTCCAGGAAGGATCCTTAAGAAGAGGGAGCTCATCCTTCTTGGTGCCTTCCTCCTTCCTCCAACTGGAATTCAGATGACATGGCTGGTACTCGAGCAGTCATCTTGGGCCATGAGGTACTTAGCACAGGAATACCAAGTAAGAGGGAGCCTGAATCCCTGATAGCATGGAGCCAGCTACCATGCCACCCTGAATTACCTACCTCCAGCAGGTTCTGAAAGCCACTCAATAGGCATAACACATGCCTGAGCAATGCAGTTTTCATTCTAATAGGTGAGTTATTGAATTTGACCTTGAATTTCAATAAACCAGTAACACCCAAAAAAACACATTTGTAAATATGCTCTAAGCATGCATATTTCCAAAACTCCAAGATAAATAAAAAACCAAAGCAGCACAACTAAACACAGACACATGCATGCATGGACATGTGTGCACACACGCACGCACGCACGCACGCACACACATACACACACCTTAAGTCACTGTCCACTTGCCATATAATAAAATTCAACTAAAACAGACTCTTTTGAAAATGGAAGACTCATTCATTCCAACATCATCTCAGACACCTCATAGTGTCCTTCCCCACCCCCACCAGACTAAGCTCCTGGAGAAGAGACTTTGTGTTATTCAACTCAGTACCACCCAGTGCCTAACACGATGCTTGGAACATAGTAAGTTGCATGATGAATGAAGTCGAATTCATGCAGTGTCCCAGGAGGAGAGGAAATGAGTGTACACAGGAAATACCAGCATCCCGTTCCTGACTGTGTCTATGTCTGTGTTTCCAGAAAGCATCCCTCATCCATTGTCCCTGGGCCCCCATACCTCTCCTCTACACGACCTCCTTTGGAGGCCACCTGGTCAGCTCTCATCACCTGTTTTGGGGAGAAACTTTCCAGCTCCAACATCCGTAAGTCACATATTGCCTACTATCCTCCTTTCTCACCAAGATATGAACCCTCCACATCTCACAAGAGCTGACAGAACTAATCCCTACAACTATGCCTTTCTCAATTACAAAGGGACATAAGGATCTAACTGTATACACTTTCAAGTCCAAATTCTACCATGATGCCATTCACTTGCAACAAGTTTAAAGAATTACCAGGCAGGTTTCCTGCCAACATCACCCCACCCCATCCATGTGGTCTCCAACTCTGAGATCATCCCATTTCTGCTTCAGGAACTAGGCCCTATCCTTCCTTTCAGCACCCTACACTCCTAGGAAAATGAGACCCCTCCACCCCTCACCAGCCCAACTCCCCTTACCTGATATCAAAAAGGGTCCCTCTCTTCAACTGATTCCCCAACCTGCCCAAGGTATCTTCTATATGAACATTCTCCTGAGCCTGCGCACGCAATGCTCTACTCGCCTGCTCTCAGAAGTCTCTAGCACCATCGGCACATCAAAACACAACTGACAACTCTTTTTGACTTCACACCCTTCCACTAAAAAAAAAAAAAAAA
>NW_012115066.1:1349622-1361957 GCF_000951035.1 Colobus angolensis palliatus | reverse complement strand
TAGTGCTCCCTCCTCTTCCTGGCCAGCTCTCTGGCTCAGCCCATTTGAAGTTTTACCTGACTTCCATAAAATTGGAAGGACTTGAAGATTAACAACAAAAAAAAAAAAAAAAAAACCAAAAAGACAAAACAAAACAAAACAAAAAAACTCTAGTGCTCCCTCCTCTTCCTGGCCAGCTCTCTGGCTCAGCCCATTTGAAGGTTCCATTCTCCAGCTTTCTCTCATAAATCACGGCATCATCCTATACCTCTCTGTCCTACAAAGCTCAGTGCCAAAGATTACACCAGCTGCACTCCAGTGCCTATACCGTTATTGCTTTTTGTTTTTTAACTTCCTTTAACCCATCATCTTTTAATTAGAGTCTGAGTTCTCTACCCCCTACAGGTCAATCAATCTATAATGACTTTTAGGAAAGGAAATGGAAGCATTATTTTGGCCAGGAATTGCAGGTAACAAAATTGACTTCAGGAAATGTGGGGAAAACACAAATGCAGAGAACATAGCTGCCAGAATTTCCATCTTTCTTCCAGATGCCTGTTCTGCATACTCTTGTTCTTCAGGGAGAGAGACTGGCACTAATCCATCAGCATCTCAAACACTCCACAGCTTTGCTATTACTGCATTCTACTAGGATAACATTTTCAAGTTCCAACGGCACACTTGATTTCACCAAGAGGCAGTGGTGTGGCCAGAAAAGTAATATTTAACAATATGAACATAATCCCTAATAAAATACAGAATTTCAGGGCCAAATGTATGGAAACAGGTAGTAAGCTTCTCCTATACCCAAACAGTTCCTAGGTTATCACAGCCTGGAGACATGCAGTGTGGACATGAAGTCAGCAGGCAACATGTGTATCAAGTTCAACCAGTGAAGAGCTGCCGAAGGGTCTTTATGAAATGAAGTCCACAACTGGACAGAGTTAGTTAGGCTCCACACCTAAGCAGGGAATCGGGAAAGATGAGCTCAGCCCCACTGCATTTACTTCTTGCAGCTGGCTTCACTCCTTAAAAGTTGGTGGGGTCACAGAAGCAGGTATATACACATAGAAATTTAAAGTAAAATAAACCTAGGATGGCAGGTGGACTCTTAAGGTCCCACCATGGTCTTCACCTCTTGGCATCGTGCCCTTGTGTGATCCTCTTCCCCTGAATATGGACAGGACTTGTAACTTCCTTCTAATCCATAAATGGAAGGTGATCAGATGTGCGTATTATGGCTGCCATCATGCTGGAATCCTTCTCTTTCTTGCTGACTTGATGAAACAAGAGGCTATATGGAGGACCCACATGACAAGAAAATGAGACTGGCCTCCAGTCAACAGCCAGCAAGAAAATGAGGCCTTTAATCTGGCTGTCTGCAAGGAAATGAATTTTGCTAATAACCTCATGAGCTTAGAATTGAGTCCTTCCCCAGTCAAGTCTCAGATAAGACTGCAGCTTCAGCTGACACTTTGATTCCAGGTTTTCAGAGAGTCCAGTTAAGCTATCTTCCAGGCTCCTGGCCCACAGAAACTGTGACATAATAAGTATGTACTGTGTTAAAACATGGAGTTTGTGAAAATATTGTTACACAGCAACAGAAAATGAACAGAGGTCAAGTCAGTGAGCAACAATGATTATTCAATAAATGATGAGAACAACTGGGTAGCCCCTGGGGGAAAAAAAAAAAGCTGGATCCCTCACTCTCACATGATATCAACGTAAATTCCAGGTTGAGGGAAGATTTAAATATGAAAAATACATCAAAAGAGAAAACATGCTTTTAATATGTAATTTTGGAGTGAGGAAGGCCTTCCTAAGTGAAAGTCCAAAAACTATGAAGGAAAAAAATAATAAATCTGATTAACAGAGAAAATATATCTGCAACTTGTATCACAGAGGGCTAATTTCTGTAATATATAAGTAGTTCCTATAAAACAATAAGAAAAGGATTACTCAATAGGGAAAAAAAAAGCAAAGGATATAAACAGTTTACAGAAATGAAACTACACATGGTTCTTATACTTGTGGAAAGATGTTTCCTCATTATAAGAGTGAGAAACACAATGAAACACTGACCAGGATCAAAATGTGTGATAACACACTTGATTGAAATGCAGTGGGGAAAATGGCACCCTCATTTAGGTGGGGAGTATAGTGATGCAGCCTTTCTAGAGGACATCAAGGCAGTAACTATAAAAGCTACAAACGTGGCTGGGCATGGTAACTCACACCTGTAATCCCAGCCCTCTGGAAGGCCAAGGTGGGCATATCGTCTAAGGTCAGGAGTTGCAGACCAGCCTGGGCAACATGGTGAAACCTCATTTCTACTAAAAAAAAAAAAAAAAATACAAAAATTAGCCAGGTGTGGTGGCGTGCACCTGTAGTCCCAGCTTGAACCCAGGAGGCTGAGGTTACAGTGAGCGGAGATCATGCCACACACCACTGCACTCCATCCTGGGAGACAAAGTAAGACTCCATCTCAAAAAAGGAAAAAGAAAACCTACAAATGCACTTGACTCTTCAACTCAACAATTCCATTTCTACAGGTATTCAGAATGACATATGTATAAGACTATCCAATGTAACATTGTTTGTCACAGCAAAGATGTGAATCAACCTGTCTACCAATAGGAGCTTATAATGAAATAATTTATAGTGCATCCATGTAACAGAATACCATGAACCATACACACAGAACAAGGAATCTCTTTCCATTCAGAAAGAGAGATCTCTGAAATATTAAGTAAACACCAACAACAATAATCAAAACAAAACAAAATTGAAGTGTGTCCAGGGAGGAGATCAGGGCGGCTGGGGTCAGGTCAAAAGGACAGCTTTTACGTGTTCTTTTATTTATTTATTTGTTTATTTTATTTTTATTTATTTATTTTTTTTTGAGACAGAGTCTCACTCTGTTGCCCAGGCTGGAGTGCAATGGTGCAATCTCGGCTCACTGCAACCTCCGCCTCCTGGGTTCAAGTGATTCTCCTGTCTCAGCCTCTCAAGTAGCTGGGATTACAGGCGCACACCACCACGCCTGGCTAATTTTTTGTATTTTCAGTAGAGACGGGGTTTCACCATGTTCCCCAGGCTGGTTTTGAACTCCTGAGCTCAAGCAGTCCCTCTGACTCAGCCTCCCAAAGTGCTAGGATAACAGGCGTGAGCCACCACACCTGGCCTCTTTTATACCTTTTAAATGTTGAACTATATGGTTGCACTTCTTTTTCAAACAATAAAATTCAAATCAATAAATACATATAATTTGTAGAATAGGATGCATGGTATGCTACAGTTTCTGCAAAGAAATTAAATTCAGACTATCTATCTGTTCAGACATACCTACATATATACATTCTTGCATGTAAACAGCTACCTCTGAAGTAGCACACAAGAATCTGAGGGCTGGTTTCCTCTGGCCTAGAGAACTAGTAAACTGTGCAGTGAGGCTGAGGGGTGAGAAATTCTCTTTCAAATTTTATACCATTATATCTATTACCAATTGAAAACAAACGATTAAAAAAAAAAAGTTTAAGCTATTGTGGTTTCTCTGGTCCTCTGCTCTTCCCCATTTAAGATTCTCACTGATGAACGCCCCCAACATCTCCATGCCGATAACTCCTAAATCTTTGTCTCTACCCTGGTCCGTGTCTTGAACTGCCATCCTGAAACAGTCTTTCCCTCAGTTTCTCAGCACAGTGGTCTGGTGATTCCCCTTCTTATTCTCCTATGCTGGTGCCTTCCCTTAAGAGCTGTTTTCTGCAAAACTGGGTTTTCTGTGAAACTCTGGGGTTTCACAGAGTTTTGTGCTTAATAAGTTCTCATCTCCTTCTCCTAATTGGTACCCACAGCTGAGTGGTCATCTAGATGCCAGTGCTTTCCAAATCTCCATCCCTGCCCAGATCTCTTGTTTGAGCTCCAGATACAAAAATCAGTTGCCAGAGGACATCTCACTGACAACTGGGGCTCCTCCCCCACAAAGGCAGCTCCTTCAATGTTCCCATAAACCAGTGAATGGAGCCACCATCCATTCAGATAGAATACTGGGATCTTCCTAGATTCTTTCCCCCACACCTTCCCCACCCCAATAATCAGTTTTAAGGCTCCTACACAGTTCTGTAATCTGTCCCCTTCCTCCCACCTCTGTAGATCTCCCTGGTACACACCACCTTCCTTTCTTTCCTGTGAGTTCCCAGCTATTCTGAATACCCACAATATCACTCCCCCATCCATTCCCCGCCCTGAGGCTCAATTCATCTTTTTGGTTCTGTAATTGTTCCCTGGGACTGCCATCACATGATGCCACTGACTGCGGGATTTGAATGACAGACATAGTTCTGGAGGCTGGAAGTCCAAGTTCAAGGAGTCAGCAGGTGTGGCTTCTCAAGAAGTCTCCTTGGTTTGCAGATGGCCACCTTCTCACTGTGTCTGCACATGGTCCTTCCTCTGTGCATGTGCATGCCTGGTGTTTCTCTGTGTGTCTAAAACTCCTCTTCTTACAAGGACATAGGTCAAACTGGGCTAGAGCCTATCCTAACAGCCTACCTAATAAGTGACTTCATTACCTCTTTAAAGACCCTGTCTCCAAATACAGTCGCCTTCTGAAGTACTGAGGGTCAGGGATCAACATATGAGTTTTGGGGACGCAAGTCAGCCCATCACAGTGTCCAACAGGTCATGTCACTCCCCTCAATAAAATCTTTCGCAGGGGTTCCAATACCCTTGAAATAATACCCTTTCCAAAACATGACCCCTGCCACTACTCTCTTCCCCAAATGGAGAGGAAGTGTAGGGAGGGGTGGGGGTTCAGATGGGGGTAAGGGTACAGGCAGAATTAGACAGATCAGGAAGAAATGGCACCCTTTCATTATCTCCCTTCCAGTCATGCTTCTTCCAACTACAGATGGACTTTGGGCAAACTGTCTAAACTCTCTGCAGAACAGGCTGGGTCCTTGATGACCCACAGGCCTAGCTGAAGAGCAGAGAGAGATGGCATCACTCCACCCCACATTTAGATCCCCTGGACAGAAAATACCAGGCCTGTATCCTCTCTGTAAAAGTAAAGGTTCCCCCAGAGTCAATCACGGAATCTTCGAATCCAGGATTAGAAGCAGATCTAAACCGCGACTGGGCGACCTCCCTTTGAGACTAAACTGCTCATTAAGGTGTCCTAGATATCCAGCATTAGAAAGTTACCACCTTGCTGGCTCCACAGTGAAAACGAAGGCATGGACTTGGCAGCAGCATTATGCAAGACCTGATTTGTCTGTCTCCACTTATGAACTGAGTGACCTGGGGCAAGATGCTTAACACCTCTGAGCCTTGATGTGCTTATCTTTAAAATGGGGTTAACATTCTTCTAGGTAATTCTAACTATACTAATTCCAAGGGCTGCCATAATTAATCACCATGAACTGAGTGGCTTAAAACAACAAAAATATGTTATTTCACAATTCTAGAGGCTAGGAGTTCAAGGTGTTGGCAGGGCTATGCTTCCTCTGAAAACTCCAGGGCGGAATCCTTCCTTGCCTGGCTTCTGGAGGGAGGTTGCTGGCAATCCTTGGCATTCCGCACCCTGGCCTTGCACCTACATGCTCCAATGTCTGCCTCTGTCTTCACAAGGCCATCTTCCCTCTGTGAGTGACCGTGTGCCCCCTCTTACTACAAAGACACCAGTCATGGGAATGAGGACCCACCCCCGTCCAACAGAAGTGTGTCTTAACGAATTACATACGTCAAGACGCCATTTGCAAACTGGATGGCATTCACAAGTACCAGGGTTTAGGGCTTCAGTGCATCTTTTCAGGGGACACAATTTAACCTGCGACACTTACCTGGATGATTGTAAGAGGATTAAAGAAATGATGACCTAAAAGCACTAAGGACAGTACCCGGGGCACACAGCAAGCACTCCACACAGAACGGTTTTTCTGTTCCAGTGTGTGGCTAATACACAGCAGGCTACTTTCCCAGATCAGGCCTAGCTTCTTTGCTCCTCATAAAAACAAAAACCACAAGCAAGAAACCAAAAGCAAACAAGCCGGTATCCTCATGGCTAATGCTGTATTAAGACTTTAAAATAAACAAAGCAGGACTTGGTACCAAGTCACTGATGTAAATATTTTATCGGTGGATCTCTGAAAAAAACTCCATGTACGCACGTGGGTCCCACACGCCTCTTCCCCGGAGGAGCTGGTTCTGCCAATAAGGGGCCTCTAGGGCTGCTTGAAAGCAGAGAGGAGTTTGCTCAAGGTGTGCACCCCTGGTTCCAACATCTGGCTGCATTCCAGCTCAGCAAAGCCTTCCAGAAACAAGGCAACACAGGGCCTATGGACACCTAAAGCCCGTGCTGAGGTTGAATCCTGAGCAACCTCAACACTGGGGCTTCCCAGGAGAGTCAGACGAGACAGCTCAGCCAAGGAAATGATTAATAAATCATGGGCAAAGCTTTTTCCCATTCCCTGCTCGGTGGAAATCAAAACGCCTATCACAATGATCAAAGCTGCTACCCGCAACTTCAGATTGACTTTGACTGAGCTCATTAAGTCATAAGCTTCTGCAGAGTGGATTTTCTCCGTGGATAATGCTTGAAAATTAGGAAGTTAAGTGACTTGGGAGAACCTGGGACCCATTAACCAACTAGTCAGTCAGAGCTTCCATTAAAAGAGGAAAATGGCTAAAAATCTGAAATCTGTTCTTGGGCAGCTGTTCAAAGATTCTATTATGAGTTTCCAGTGGGGAAGCCCCTTGGGGTTCACACCGACGTGAGCAGAGAAGCCTCCATGGACATGAAGTGAGAAGGACCTCGACTGAGAAGACAGAGGCTTGGGTTCAAATCCTGGCTGCATCTGGAATATCAGGGATTTCTTTCCTCTCACTGAGCTTCGGTGTCCTGAGGGGGAAGTGCCCCCCAGTCTAAGGCATGTGGATTCCACGGCTGGAACCTGTGTATAAAATCGTGACTCTGAGCCGGGGACTTGGTACGCACACCATATGCACTTAGGAAAGGACTGTTCGTAAACAGATCTGTAGACGACAGAGTCCCATCTGCCAGTTACCAAATGACGACGCCGCACGTGAGGAATTTAACCATCTGAAGCAGCTAGCTGTTAGCTGGTGGAGGGAAAGGCAGGCTAGAGTTGTGAAACCTGCCAGGTTAAATAATTTTCTCCTCTTTCTGCAGAATCACGGTGTTCTCTTGCAATAGATCTTGCCTATGTTATAAAGCTCTTTGGCTGAGATGGATGACAGAAATACTAACAAAGAACTGAGGCAGAAATTAAGCTTTTCCTGTTGTGAAGAAGAGACTCAGAATGAAGGGCAAAAGAAAGCACAAGAAAGCAGGGAGGCCCAGAGCCAGACCCCAGAGAAGAGTGAAGTGCAGGATTCAGAGACAACGCTTACATTGCCCAGGGCTCCTCTCAGTAACATGCATGAACTCAGCACACCTCGGGAAAAAGACAAAGAAAATGCAGATCAGATTTTGAGGACTCCAGGGTCACACCTTCTCAAATGTCCTGAGACACTAGGCCAACCAGGCAACAGGAGCAAGCTGCCACATGGTGCCAGCTCCTCTACTCCCAAAAGCCTGCTGAGCCAGAGGTTATTTCTCCAACGGCGAAGCTTCCCTCCAGAGGCTCTAAGCATTTGACGCTCACATCTACTCCTCCCAAGGATGAGACTACCTCACTGGCTCTGGTCAATACTAATCCCTTCACTCCAAAGTCCTAAAGAAAATTATTCCTTCAATCCAGTGTCAAAAGGAAAATTCGAGATGATCTTGAGGAAGCTGGTCCAGAGGAAAGCAAGGAAGAACAAGGGCTGCCTGCTGAGACATGCGTTCTATGAGAAACCAACATGGCTTCCTGCTATAAGAAAGAATGCTCAGAGGTAGAAAAAATTGGGGTTGGAGAATTTGGTACGGTCTACAAGTGCATTAAAAGCCTGGATAGAAGTGTTCATGCAGTAAAACACTATATGAAAACTTTTGCAGGATTTCACTCGAGAATTTGGCTTTGAGTGAAGTTTATGCTCATGCAGTGTTTGGACATCACCCCACCTGGTACAATACTACTCCTCACGGGCAGAAGATGACCATATGATCATTCAGAATGAGTACTGCAATGGCAGGAGCTTGCAGGCTGCTATATCTGAAAACACTAAGTCTACCAATCATTTCCAAGAGCCAAAACTCAAGGACATCCTTCTACAGATTTCCCTTGAATTCTGACATGGTGCACCTGGACATCAAACCTACTAAGACCTTCCTTTGTCACAAAGATGCGAAGTGACTCCTCTGGAGTCACAGAAGTTGAAAATGAAGCTGATTAGTTTCTCTCTGCCCGTGTGATATACAAAATTGGTAACCTAGGCCATGTGACATCACTAAGCAAACTCAAAGTGAAAGGAGGAGATAGTTGCTTCCTGGCAAATGAGATTTTGCAAGAAGATGATTAGTACCTTCCCAAAGTAGACCTATTTGCCTTGGGATTAATCACTGCAATGGTTAAAGGAGCAGGGACATTACCCATCAACAGTGCTGCACGGCACCATAACCATGAGAGTAACTTCCCAGACATTCCTCAGGAGCTCTCAGAAGACTTTCACAGTCTGCTCAAGCACATGATCCACCCTGACCCAGGAGAGAGACTTTCTGCAGCAGCTCTGTTCAGAAACTGGCCCTGGCCCTCCTGGGGAAAGCAGAAGAGCTCTAGAAGCAGCTGAATTTGGAAAAGTCCAAGACAGCTGCACTGGAAAGGGAACTAAGAGAAACCCAGCAGGCCCAGTCCCTGCAGGAAGACGTCCATCATGGTGACCCTGGGGTCTCCGGGACCACACGGGGTCAGGAAACACCAAATGCCTGGTAGGAAGAAAGAGTGCAAGGTCTTCAAGCTTTACCTCGGGACAGCATGAGCCTCTGAACTAAAGGAAGAAAAAGGGAAACAGTCCTTGGCTTGGCCTTATGGATCAGAAGGTTGCTGTTGTCGATTCCCCACCAAGGATCCCAGGGACTCACTGTATGTAGAAAGGAATGGAATTTGGTTTTGAATTCAAGTAACAGTTTACAAGAAAATGTGCCTGGAATTCCACAGTACTTCCCAGGTTATATGAGGCTATTCCTGAAAAAGAGTTCCCAGCCCCTTTGTGGAAGTGGGTCTCCTAATATATATACCCTTTCTGACACTGCATTTACTAAATAAATGGTTTCACCATTACATGAGGTGGGTAAAAGTAAGACGGTATATAACTTGGACATCTTTGAGCTGGCGGTTAACTTGCAGAACCAAAACGCTGGATGGAGAAGGTTCAAGGAAAACTTGACACGGCTGTTCTCCATCTACTTGCCCTGTCCCTCTTGTGGCCACGTTCTGACTGGTGTGATATTCCAAGCCTCACCAGTTTCCCTTGATTTTATCAGAATTTGGCCTTGTTTCCTATTATTTCATCATACTTTATCCAAATCATTTTTATGTACACATTTTTAAAGGAAAAGAATACTGCATTTTTTTTGGGGGGGTGGAGGACGGAGTCTCACTCTGTCACCCAGGCTGGAGTGCAGTGGTACAATCTCAGCTCACCGCAACCTTCACCTCCCGGGTTCAAGCGATTCTTCTGCCCCAGTCTCCCAAGTAGCTGGGACTACAGGCACGTACCACCACACCCGGCTAACTTTTGTATTTTTAGTAGAGATGGGGTTTCACCATATTGGCCAGTCTGGTCTCAAACTCCTGACCTCTGATCCACCCACCTCGGCCTCCCAAAGTCCTGGGATTACAGGTATAAGCCACTGCACCTGGCCTACATTTTTAAATAAAGCATTTTTTCTTGTCCAAAGACAAATTACAGGTAGAGTACCCTTCTCTGTCATATGTCACTAACAAAGAATGAAAAATTTACATTAGAGAACATTTTATGTGATAAAAGGGTAAGAGAATTCAGTAGGTCAGTAGTAACATGCCTTGGCAGCAGAGTCCCAGTTTCACAGATCCAAAAGTTAATAACGGTCAGGATCTGCTATAAAATAATGTTGGTCATAAAGGTATTTGATAAATTGTTTATGTCATCTTAATGAATGCAACCTGTTAATGATTAATGGCTTTTTTACTGTTGGATTTTCTTCTGTTCCTCTGATTTCGAAAAGCGAATTTTTTAAATTGAATAAACTCTCACACTATTCTTTAAAAAAACAGTGTGTCTCTGACCACAAAGACTATTTATGAGCATTAAATGAGACAGACCTCTCTCCGAAGGCACACCTGGCAGATGCTAAATAAATGTTACTCCCCCATCTCATTTTGGCTTCCTCCTTCCTCTCTCCAGAATTTTTTACCCATTCCTATCTTCACAAAGGCCTCCCCAGTTTCTTGGCACACAGTGAGGTCTTCCTGCTTTAGAAAAACCCTTCCTGAAATCCTAAATACCCACATACCTGAAAACAAATTACTTACACCCTCCCATGGCCCCCAACCACAGCCTTGGAGCCTGCTCCCTCCCAGTCAAGCCTCTGAACAGAATAGTCTCTAGCAGTAGTTCCCAAATGTGTGTTAAAGAACACCCTGGTCCATGACAAAGGGTTCACTGGTTAGCAAGAAAAGTAGAAAATAAAGGCACAATTGTAGCAAGCTCTTCTTAGAATTGAACTTATTCCACTTACAGTACCATCCTTTATTCTGATGAGCCATTGCAACATTTTTGTGTTAAAACATAATTTATTTCATAAAATAATGATGGGATAATCAGAGAGTGATTTTGTTTTCATTGTTCTCATCTGATCAAATAAAAGTGGGTGACTCAACATCAGGAGCCCAAGTTTTGTTTTTTTCTTTTTTTTCATTATTTTGCTGGTCCATAATATCCAAGCCTGGGAATTGTGGTTATTATACTAATCAGTTTCAGTTGGCTGCCTCCACTTCCGCCCCAGCTCAACTCAACACTATTTTTTTTTTTTTTTTTGAGACAAGAGTCTTGCTCTCTTGCCCAGGTTGAAGTGTAGTGGCATAATCATAGCTCACTGCAACCTCAACTTTCTGGGTTCAAGTTATCTTCCTACCTCAAGTTTCTGAGTAGCTGGCACTACAGTTGTGTACCAGCACGCCCACCTAATTTTTGTATTTTTTGTAGAGACAGGGTTTCACCATGTTGCCCAAGCTGGTCTTGAACTCCAGGGCTCAAGTGATCCTCCCACCTCAGCCTCCCCAAGTGCTAGTATTACAGGCATGAGCCACCACACCCAGCCTCAAACCTAATTTACAAACCCAGCTTCTACTGTCACCATTCAAGTGAAACCACTCCCTCAGTGGTGTCCAAATCTGGGCTTTCTTCCCTCTAGCCTGCATCCGGCAGCCTAGATCAGGCCCTGGTTACACTCAGACCACAGCCTCCAAAGTAGAGGCTAACTCTAGGCTTTCCAAACAGAGCCCTGAGCAAGGGAAAGGCTTCCCAGTGCCTATGTCCCAAAGTCCAAACCCCGAGCCCTCAGCTGGGTCTCTGTGGCCTCATCACCACCCTATCCACCAAGCAAGACTGTGGAGCTGGAAAAGCCCAGGACTCACAGCCTCGCTCTCACCCAAGTCCCAGCAAGTTGTTCAATTTCTCTGAACCTCGGTCTCCTACTGGGTCAAATCATGATCACGACAGTCTTGACCTCATAGTGATCTTGAGGGGATTCAAAAAACTCTAGTGGGTAAAGCACTTTCCCCAGTGCCTGGGACACAGTAAGCACCAAATAACTGGGAACATGGTTAGTAGCAGGAATGTTCCTAGTAGACAATGCCCTCTTTCTAGTTTTATCTTCCATTGCTCAAGACTCTAGCAAACTTATAATACTTATGGCTTCCCAAATACATTGTATAGTTTCTCACCTCTGGGACCCAGCCCATGCCATCCTAGTATTCCATCACGTCAAGGACTGCCTTCCCAATCCTTGTTTATTCATCATGGCTGGAAGAAATGGGGACCTCCTCTAACTCCAGCAACATTAGGTCTATATCACTCTTGTGCCACTCACCACATTACTATACAACACCTTACTCAGAGACTTACGTGCACATTTTCCCTCCCTTCATAAATTTTTAATTACTTAAGGTCAGGGGAAAATTCTGCACATCCAACCACACCTACTATATTGATTTACAAGTAAGTGAAAAATAAGCAATTGTTTTAAAAAGCCAGTGACAATAATACCAAACAGGTCATTTAAAAATAGATGGTGCCGGGCGCGGTGGCTCAAGCCTGTAATCCCAGCACTTTGGGAGGCCAAGACGGGCGGATCACAAGGTCGGGAGATCGAGACCATCCTGGCTAACATGGTGAAACCCCGTCTCTACTAAAGAATACAAAAAAACTAGCCGGGC
>NW_012115066.1:1329663-1349206 GCF_000951035.1 Colobus angolensis palliatus | reverse complement strand
AAAAAAAAAAAAAAAAAAGTAGATGGTAAGCACATAGAGAGTGGAGACTTCTTATGGCCAATGTTGAAGTTCTTCCTAGGACAAAGAACAGCAATGTTTATATGTGGGTATATATATTAGAGAAATACCACAACTTGGGTCTAGGTCCTGCTGCTTTCTGCAAAGAAAGCCAATGACTGAGATGATGATTATTGCCAAGGAAGAAGGCTTTAATTGGGTGCTAAAGCCGAGGAGACTCAGTCTCAAATCAATCTCCCTGAAGAACTAAAACTAGAGGTCTTAGGGAAGAAATGTAACAATGTGTTTAAAAAAAAAAAAAAAAAAAAAACAGAACTGGGAGGGACAAGGAAGCAATCGTGATGAATGAGGGGTTCTGACATCTAACTGTGGGAATGTGGTGATCTGGCGAATTTCAGTTCTTTGATACTTTTTTTTTTAAGAGACCTGAAGATCATTTCCTGAGGAAGGAACTCATATTTTAAAAATGTAAGTTTCAAGTTTTAAGATCAGAAGGGTCAATTTCTATATTTACCCAAAAAAACTAACTATGGGACTGTTGGTTGGTTTCATATACACGCACAGACATAAATACGTTCATCCCAAAATCTCAGGCAATGCAAGTGGACGGTAATTAAAAATTTAATCCAATGGCATTTAAATCCATCATCCTTGTCGCCTGGCCTTCCTCCCTCCACAGCTGTGACTGACTGTCACCATATAACTCTATTTTGTTCTCCCATTAACATCTACATCTCTGTACTTCTGATCCTTGTGTTGTTTTGATTATGTCTTCTTCTGGTATGTCTACTTCTGGTTTAGTATTTACCACATTATTTCCATATCTTCACTCGGATCACCATTTCCAAGTGACACTGTTATTTATTTTGCAAAGCCAGTCTTTTTACCCTCCGTTTTGTTCCCCACCCATGTTGGGTTCTGAATCCACTAAATGTCCTTGTCATGGTGTCCTAAGTATGCAAATAGCTCAAGTCTACAGAGATTTTAATTTCTTTTCATTCTGCTTTCCTCTTCCATCTCGCAAATAAATAAAACGCATTTAAACAGGAAAGGGAACAGTCAGTGTGTCCTCCCCTAAATATACTTAGATAAAGGGCATTTCTATTTCATAATCTTTGAGGCTCTTTAGTCCACTGTACGAACTCATTAAACTGGAGGTGGTCCAGAGAGCCCAGGAAACTTAATGAGCCTCCCAGACGCAAGCTGTTCATACCCTTTTGAAGTCAGTGTGGAACCAACATATGGAAAATGATCATCAGCCACTTAGTCCTGATGATGGCCCCAGAGGGTGGGTATACCCTCTTCAACCCAAAATTTAGGAAGGAAAAGGTACTTTCTGTAGAGGCAAAATGAGACAGAGATGAGCCGTTTGAACTAGCAGCAAAACTAAAATATACCTGGAATTCTAAAGACTCTGCTTCCAGAATCTCACTTAGCACTGACCCTGCGCTTATGTCCTAGGTCATGAAAGAGAATACCCCTAGAACTTAGAGACAAGCTCAAGTTCAAACTCCAAAATCGTGAGGATTTTAGAATCAACAAAAAAGGAAAAAGACTATTTAAATGCATTTCAAAAAGACCAAGAAGACAGAGGGAAGAACATTTCAAGGAGGGGGAAAAAATGCAAGTAATTTTTTTAATGTGAAAATGAGGAGTCACAAAAGTCTAATTTCAAGTTCATGATTGGTGACCAGAAATTTCAGGATTGAAATTTTCAGGAGGATCAAGAGTCCTCATCTCTGTTTTAAGAAAACAAACAGGATCACAGTCATCCCTGGTTTAAAATATCCTCATTGTGCATTTTAAAATAACTAAAAGAGTATAATTGGATTGTTTATAACACAAAGGATAAATGCTTGAGGGAATGGATACCCCATTCTCCATGATGTGATTATGAAACATTGCATGCCTGTAGCAAAACATCTCATGTACCCCGTAAATATGCACCTACTCTGTACTCACAAAAATTAAACATTTAAAAAAAATTTAACATTCTCACTGCTCTTAGAGTAAAATGCAAAAGCTTTACATAGTCTGCTGTACAAACCAAAGCACAACCGAGAAGTCACTAAGTAGAAACTCATTCATTCATTCAACAAGCATTTACTGAGTTCCCAGTCAGTACCAGCACTGGGCTAGGCACTGGAGATTTGAGATAAATTGACACTCCCAGCCCTCAACCCTAGTCTCAGCATGGATTGGGAAGCATGTGGTGAGTGCTCCTGAAATGCCAGCATGGACTAAGCACCCTGCATTCATGATCTTGTCTACTCTCCCCAAGAATGCCATGAGGCTGCTATTAACCTTAGCCTCCTTTTACAGGTAAAGAACACACTGAGGCAGAGCAGCTCTGTAACTGGCCTAAGGTCACGCAGCCAGGACCTGGCCTCAGACTGTTTGGTTCAAGAACCTGCCTTCCGAACCATCACTCTCCCACACCTCCACTGGAAGCGGAGCCTAGAAAGTGGCTCCCCACTGGTTTGCTTATCTTCTCACAGCGGCACACCCTGGATGAGTGGTCCCAGCATCACAGAATGAGACACCCTCCAGGGAGGAGAAGCACATGGCTGAGGCTCACTGCCTTCTATATGCTGAGCCACGGGGGCACCAGAATCCACACAATTGGGAAATATTCTGATCTCCAGCAGAATGAGACCTTATCACCCAGTCCTACAGTCCAGAGCTGGGGCCTGGACATTCATGCCATGCCAACAGTAGAACAACTGCCTCTTTTTTTTTTTTTTTTTTGAGGTGGAGTCTCGCTCTGTCGCCCAGACTGGAGTGCAGTGGCCGGATCTCAGTTCACTGCAAGCTCCGCCTCCTGGGTTTACGCCATTCTCCTGCCTCAGCCTCCCGAGTAGCTGGGACTACAGGCGCCCGCCACCTCGCCCGGCTAGTTTTTGTATTTTTAGTAAGAGACGGGGACAACTGCCTCTTAATTGCCTGTCATGAATGGCCTTGGGATTCCCCATCCATTATCTACCTCGGCAGGGGATGAGGGAACAAGCCTGGCCACAGGCCACCACTCCCCTGACCAGTCATCAGGGGCAGGCAAATTAAAACCACAGCAGGCTGGGCATGGTGGCTCATGCCTGTAATCCCAGCATTTTGGGAGGCAAGGTGGGTGGATCACGAGGTCAGGAGTTCAAGACCAGCCTGACCAACATGGCTAAACTCTGTTTCTACAAAAAATACAAAAATTAGCCAGGCATGGGAACACAAGCCTGTAATCCCAGCTACCCAGGTGGCTGAGGCAGAGAACTGCTTGAACCCAAGAGGCGGGGGTCGCAGTGAGCTGAGATCGCACCACTGCACTCCAGCCTGGGTGACAGAGTGAGACTCTGTCTCAAAAACAAACAAACAAAACAAAACAAAGCAAGACACAGCAAGTCACCACCTTGCACCTTGGAGAAACAAATTTAAAACCCTAAATTCCAAACGTTGGAAGAAAGTGAGAGAAACAGATGCTCTCATAAACCACTAATGAAAGCATAAATGGGCAAGATCATTTTATAAAGAAGTTGGCAATATCTACTCAGGTTGAAAACGTGCAAGTAGAATTCCTTTGATCAGCAATTCTACTTCAAGAGTATTATTATAGAGAAAGTCCTGCTATTATGCACAAAAATTTTCACTGCGGTGTGACTAGTCATGGTAATAATCTAAATATCCTGTTAAGAGATGAATGAGCAAAGCGTAGTATATTCATACAATAGGATATTCTGCAGCAGCTAAAATAAACTATATCTATATGTGGCAACGTGGATAGAACTCAAAATTATAAATGGGACGGAACTCAAAATTATAAAGGTAAATGAAAAAAGCCAGCTGCAGAAGTATAGGCCATTTGATAACATCTATGTACACTTTAAAATCCTATGCAAGGGATATAAATGCACATCGGTAGCAAAAGATTAAAAACGGACAGAAAGGATATATGCAAATTTGAGGATAGTGATGACCTCTGGGCCAAGAGAGAGTAATGGGATGAGGCAAAGTCTTTGACTCTATCTGTAATACATTTTTCTTTTTTTGGCAGGGGACGGAGTCTCACTCTGTCACCAAAGCTGGAGTAGAATGGTGAGATCTTAGCTCACTGCAACCTCAGCTTCCTGGGTTCAAGCAATTCTCATGCCTCAGCCTCCCAAGTAGCTACAGAGACTACAAGTGCACCCCACCATGCCTGGCTAATTTTTTCTGTGTATTTTTAGTAGAGATGGGGTTTCACCATGTTGGCCAGGCTGGTCTCAAACTCCTGGCCTCAAGTGATCCACTAGACTCAGCCTCCCAAAGTGCTGGGATTATAGGCATGAGCCACTGCACCCAGCCACATTTTTCTGTTAAAAGAGAAGCCTGAATTATAATGACATATAATAAAAATCTGATAAATCTACATGACAGGTACACTAGCGTTTGTTATGCTATTCTCAGATCTTTTATGCTATTTGGAAGATTCAATAATTTAAAGTAATTAAAAATATATTTTAAAGCACCCAAGTTACTCTTACAATCATCTAGGCTTAATAGCTGTTCAAGTATAGGGAACAAGCATAAATAAACTGCAATATCGTGTGTTAAGTTCTACATGAACAAATACAAGTTAGAGGCAGCCATTAATAAGTCAGAGATTAATTCTCTGGGAGTTGAAGATGGGAGGACACTTTTCTAGAAAAGGAGATTCACTAGCCGGGTTTCAGAGAGTGAACAGGAAGCTTTCTCTGATAAACTGTCTGCAAACACAGTCATATCCTTAATTAATAGTAAGACCAGACAGAAAACAAGAGCACACACTGCATATGGCTGCGCCGGGCTGTGGGGAAAGGTGCAAGCTGGAAGACTGTGTTCCTTCTCCATCAAGCCGACCAGAATCATGTGCTAAAAAAGCCAACAAGAAAAAGGGATCACTATGGTACTGACACCATCTTGATTTGTGTCAGTTCACCCCTGTGGCAAGACCTGAGCACCTGGAGGCCCAACACTGCTGGGAGGGGCAGGGGATGGAGGGTCCAGTGACCGCAGAGCCTTCTTGCAAAGTGCCCAGGAGGGTCTGTAAACTAGGCGAGAGCAGCACACGTACGTGCACGTGAATTGAGGTCTAGGGTGGTTGTTACCGTGTACTCACGTAATATGGTTTTCAGCCTTTTTTCCACCCCCTAGGTAACATTCTCCCATCAATCTCAACGAGGGAGGGGAAGAGTGGCTTCCTCTTCCCCAACCCTTGAATATCACTGCTGTAAAATGTAGGGGGTTGTTAATTGATGTGAAGAGGTGGACTGAAGAAATTGGAAGAAAAGAAGGTCCAAGGCTGGGCAACAACAGACTTTGGAACAAAAAGCAATAGTAACACCAAAGATCAGACCAGGCACCCAGGAGTCCTGAGAGAGCCTACAGGAAAAGGTGGGCCCTCAAGAATTGACCTACACCAAACTTCGAGGTGGCTGACACCAGATATCTAGCTTTTAGTGAGTGGGGACTACTACAGCCAGATTGGACTGAACGTAGAAAAACAAAGAAATGACGTGCTGGGCACCGCAGGGCAATTTGTACCTCACACACATACATACTACAAATTTGAATCACCTGTTTCATAAGAATTTTCTTTCCATGGAAGAATTATTCTACAGCAGCGCTGTCCACTGGAACTTTCCGCAATAACAGAAATGCTCAATATCTGTGCTATCCAATCTCACCAGCCACATGGGGCTACTGAGCATCTGAAATAGGCTGAGTGTGACTGAGAAACTGAACTTTTACATTTTATTTAAACTTAACTAATTTAAATTTCAGTAGCCCCAGGTGGCCAGTGGTCACCTTACTGGAAAACACAGGTCAGTAACATCCTTCTTACTGTCTGCATAGTATTTTAGTATACTGACACGATAATTCTCCCCTACTAGTGAGCATTTTGTTAGTCTCCAGTGTTTCACCACTATAAACGATACTGCCACAAATACAGGTATCCTCATCGCCAAACTTCTGTACACACTGCAAACTATTTCACTGGGTTAAAGTGCTAGAAGTAGAATTGTGGAGTCAACGAGTAATTTCTGTTTTTATGGTTTTCCATATTAGATTCACCCACTTAAAATAACACAGATGTGTACAGCATTTTACTTTCTTTTTTCTTTTTTTTTCTTTTTTTTTTAGATAAGATCTCACTCTTACCCAGGCTGGAGTCAATGGCACGATGTCAGCTCAATGCAACCTCCGTCTCCTGGGTTCAAGCGATTCTCCTGTCTCAGCCTCCCGACTGAGACTACAGGTGCACACCACTGTGCCTGGCTAATTTTTGTATTTTTAGTAGTGACGAGGTTTCACCATGCTGCCCAGGCTGCCCAGCTCTAACTCCTGAGCTCAGGTGATCCGCCTGCCTCAGCCTCCCAAAGTGCTGGGATAACAGGTATGAGCCACCGCGCCCAGCTCATTTTACTTTTTACTAGCTATTTTTACATACTACACGATTCTAAGATTCTCATGACTATCATGTAAAAGTAGAGGGGCCAGGTAATGTCATCTCCTACATATAGACGAGGATATAAGCTGCGAGGCAGCATGTTGCTGGCTTGGGTGGGTCACATGCTTTTTACAGCCAACATCAAAGAATGCAGCCAGCATTCTGTGATGGGAGACTCCTTGTACTCACAGATTAGTGTAACATGGGAAAATGCTTATGCTATATTCATGAGTGAAAAAAGCAGGACATAAAATTATATTCCATGTATGATCAAAACTATCTAAAATCAAACATAAATAATCAATGTGTTAAAAATCTTTAGGTGATAGACTGTATGTTATGTGTTTCCACCTTTTGTCCAAGTTTTTATAATAAATCTATTACTAATCAGTAACACTTAGTGAGCAATTATAAATAAAGTGTGGCTGGGCGCAGTGTCTCGCGCCTGTAATCTCAGCACCTTGGGAGGCCGAGGCAAGCGGATCACGAGGTTAAGAGATCGAGACCATCCCAGCTAACACCAGGAAACCCCGTCCCTACTGAAAATACAAAAAAATTAGCCAGGCGTGGTGGCGGGTGCCTGTAGTCCCAGCTACTCAGGAGGCTAAGGCAGCAGAATGGCGTGAACCCGGGAAGCGGAGCTTGCAGTGGGCCGAGATTGCACCACTGCACTCCAGCCCGGGCACCAGAGCGAGACTCCATCTCAAAGTAAGTAAGTAAGTAAGTAAGTAAGTAAGTAAGTAAATAAATAAATAAATAAATAAATAAATATAAAGTGTTTTACATGCATTACCTTATTTAAAATATTTCTACATGGTAAGGACCATTATTATGCCTATTAACAGACGAAGATGTGATGGATTTAAAAAGTTTAAGAAACCTAGCCAAGATCAAGGCAAGGAGCTGGAATCTGAACCCAGACTGACTCACTTTAAAGCCTGTATTCTTAATCACCATATCAATGCCCCTCAAACTTTAATATGCACACGTATCACTTGGGGATCTTGTTAAAATGCAGATTCTGACTCAGGTGATACTGATGCTGTTGGTCTGTTAACCACATTAAGAGTAGCAAAGCTCTACACAATCCATATGGTAAAATCTTAAAAGAGAAAACACACTATACTTAACCAGGAAAATGTTTTCTAATAATTATCTTGAATTTTATTTTTAGAGATGGGGGTCTTGCTATGTTGCCCAGGCTGGTCTCCACTCCTGGCCTCAAGTGATCCTCCTGTCTCACCCTCCCTAGTAGCTGGAATTACAGGCATGAGCCACCATGCCCAGCTCTGTTATCAAATAATTCAAATAATGTGAATGCTTAATAATATGTAACAAAAATACACCGTCTTCTCAGTAACCTTTAAATCCTCTTTCCATCCATGTAAGAGGCCCGAAGTTGCTCTTGTAAATTCCCACCAGCAGACGACTCTTGGGCAGCCACTGGCGTCAGGCTCACTAAGCCCAACTCAAAGTTAATCAAACTTCTTATCTCATTAGCAGGAAGGATTTTATCCCCATAGCTTCCATTAGTGAGCACTTCTGTAGATCCAGGGAGCAGGTGTGTGTAGGAAAGGCCCCCGGGGGCTCCCCAAGGACCTGGTCAGTCCCATCCACCATTCCCACTGCACAAACCACCCAATCCTCAGCACCTGATGAGCACTTCCCCATACCCACAGACCTTACTTAAAACATTAGAACTGTGTATCCTCTAAATATTTTAACTTTCGAAAATTTGGCAAGCACCAGCTAACTTTATACTTAGAGAATCTTCAATACCCTTTTCATTATGTTCCTAATTCTTCGTGTCTTTTTATGTGGGATGATCAGATATTTGTTGTTTAATGAACCTTTTGTCATTTGCAGTAACCCTGTTTATCTATTTTAATGCTTAATGCTATGAAATTACTTATATGATACCATAAAAGTAGTCCTTACATAATGGATTTTATTTCCTTAATTTTTCACTCTATTATCTCTTGGATTTTACCACGTGTCCTAAAGTGAGTAGATAGGTGTTTTCTTTTAAAAAGAATTGGTAACATTTTGCTTTATATTTAGTCTTCAGTTGGTGTATTTATATCACCTTCCACTTCCCTTTAATGTTATATGTACTGATGTGTTTCCTTCCTGGAATCATTAGGGTGGTTTGACCAGCAAAGTTTTATTTCCTTTTAAACTAGACCAGAAGATAACCAACTGTTCCTTACTATTTCATGTGCTTAACACTGTTTTAGTTTTGTTTTGTTTTGAGAGAGAGAATCTCATTCTGTCGCCCAGGCTGGAGTGCAGTGGCGCAATCTCGGCTCATTATAACCTCTACCTTCCAGGTTCGAGCAATTCTCGTGCCTCAGCCTCCCGAGTAGCTGGGATTACAGGTATGTGGCACCATGCCCAGTAATTTTTATATTTTTAGTAGAGATAGTGTTTCGTCATGTTAGCCAGGCTGGACTCCAAGACCTGGCCTCAGGTTATCTGCCACCTCGGCCTCCCAAGGTGTAAGCCAGCACACCTGGCCTAATACTGATATTTTAGAAAACAGACCTGCTTTATTTCCTCTTGGTGACCTCCCCTACTTGTGAAGTAAACTATGTAAACTCCCTTCAAACGGAATTAAGATGCATAGCAGTTTTCATTAGCCTGTCAGAAACCCTTTTGATATGTCACATGCTAGTCTCATAGTCAATCTAATTTATCACCTGATTTAAAATTGCTCTAGTACATTGCCCTCTCAAAGGCCTCTTTTTCTTTGTCTTTTTAAGCCAAGGGATATCTTGTAAAGATCTTTCCAAGTCTTTGAAGATCAATGAGACTGTTCTAAACTCCAGCGAAGGAGAAGCAATTTTCACCAAAAGGCAGAATTAGCTTGGCCAGGTAAATTTCATTCACCATGGCTTAGTCTGACTCTCCTAATTCCGTCTCTTTTTCAAAGTCATAGTCATGTCTTTAGTGATCCCCTCCATTCCTTCTTGTAGGTAACCTAGAGGAAATCCTACTGTGTGCCTAACACTATGCCAAGCACTGAATCAGGTTCTGGAGTATAACAGCAAATAAGATAGACATCAAAAACACAATAGACTCCATCCCGCCTTATGGAGCTTCAGACACAGGAAAACAGAAGAATTATTTTTTCTGTTCAGGATTGTTGCCAAGTCACATTTTATGGGTACTTTCGAAAGATGCTGACGTTGCCCTTCAATTCTGGGCAGTGTTCCTTTCTCTGAAAAAATATATATTTATATATATATTCATATTTTGTATCATCTCTGACTGTTCTGGTATGCTCATTATTCAAAAACTGAACCCTATGATATTTTTGACATCTGTTAGTTTTTCTTGTATTGTCATTATCATTTACTTGAATAACATAAATGAACTCTGGGTATGCTAACACCACTGCCCTTCACAGGATCCACCAATGCTTATTGTTTCACTATAACATTTACAAGATTAGTTCTATCTTTCATTAATACCAAATATTCTTAATGTTAAAGTTATTCTTTCCAACTTTATCTCTTTTACAGTAGTAAGCACCAACTCATTCCAATCCTGCTTCCTCAGGTTCCTGCCAGCTGGGCTCATTTGCTGGTCTCATACTTTTTAATCAAGCTTATGCCAATGTTTTTATCAATCTGTTTTTGAAACACCTTACTTAGTTCTGTTCTGGTTTCTCTTAGCATTAACCATTTTTTACAGCTTGAACTCTGATGAAATACCCTATGTTGCTAATCACTCTTTCCCTCCCCAAATTCCCTCAATTTTATTTTTATAATAAAAAAAACAAGTTAAATTTAGAACTTTCCAAATCAATCAAGGGGCTTTTTTCAACTGACTGTGGAACTACAAGTGTGACTAGGGCTCATTTTTCAGCCATGTCCAATTAGTTTAACGACGCCTGGAGAACACTGCTCTGATTCAAAGCTAAAGCTGAAGGAAAATGTTCCAGTAATGCCATCAAAGAGGACACACTTCTGACATTCCCTAAGCCAAACTCACTGGGTCTTACAATAATGAGAAGGGATTTTTAATGCAATAAAATTAAACACCCTTTATGCTTTCATTTCTCTATGCCAACAAACACATAAGTGTACCACTGCCACCTGGAAGACTGGCACCTTGGGTTTGCAAGTCTTCTAAATCAAGTTATTCATAAATTCCATATCCTTGCAGTACCCGGATGCCCAAGGCCTGTTCCAGAGTAAGCTAAAGGGCCTGCCCTCCCTCTCTGTGGCTGCTCTCCAGGACAGAGACAACATCGTCTGCACACTGCGCTATTTGTCTGTCAAAAATCACAGTTGGATTTGGGCAACAGGGAATTCACCCAATTTATCACCAGTCTCTTGATATCACAATGACTCACTAAAAGGAGAGTCCAGTTCTCAGGTCTCTGGAAAGGCCCTGGGGGTGAGTTTAAAATCCTGGGGTTCACTCTGCTCTGCCTGTAGTTAACACTTTACAGCCCTGTGGCATTACCTTCTCACAAGGCACCACTGCCTACTTTCTCACAAGAGCCCCTTAGTTCGAAGCAACAAGATGGGGTCAATTAGTTCTGGTTTCTTTCTGGAGCAACACATTAAAATTTCTGCTTCCACAATAAAGAACATCAATCTCTAGTTCAGGAAACGTTCTCTCATACATGGACCACATAAGCTTAAGCTCAGGGTCAGAAAGTAATTTTAAGAATACTTTAAATTCTCTTTTGATATAAGGCATTATCATCAGTGCTATATCTTTGTCTGGAAAATCTATTTCCAGACTTTTTGAACAGTGAGTCCTTCTATTTGGCACCCAGTACTATCTGAGGGAAGTGCTGGGGGAAAAGAAAGCCTTTTGGTGGGTATTCTAACAAAATAGTCCCATAAAGGGGAGAAAATTGTCTCCACCATTAATATATTCAAAGGAAAGTGTCATGGTGCTGAAATAAACTTGTTTATTCTTATTTTTGTTTCTTTTAATAAATTGAGTCTCTGCAACGCCAATTTAAACCCCTATACTGATACGTTCTCCACATAGGGGAACAGCAGTTTCTATCTGACAGACAGGCCATTTGAGTAAAATCAACTTGAGATGCCCCCTACTCCAGTGGCTCTCTAACAAATCATTCTATCCAACATGATAAGCATGGAGTCAATATTGACATCCCTATGCAATGCTGGAATTCTCCAGCATGAGGTAGATGGTGCGATTCTTCTCCCAACAAATACAGACTTGGATTTCTATTCCATACCAAAGCAGCAGAGCCAGTAGTTAGGAGACCAAGTCTACGCCACGCAGACCCACGTGCCAATTCTGAAACTATCTCTTACTGGTTGAAGGTTTAGGAAAGTTACTGAACCTTTTAGTTTCCTCATCTATACAATGGTAGAGCATACTACCTACCTGAATAAACTGCTCTGAAAAAGAAGTAAGATCCACCAGCAGAGAAAGCATTAAATAAATTATAGTATGTACACATACCGGAAAGCTGTTTTTAAAAGAATGGGTAGGTATATAAGAGCGGAAAGAAAGATGACCAAGAAGACACATTTATTTGATGTTGTAACGTCTCTGACATCAGGACATACCTAATGGCCAACTGCATCTTCTAAAAGCACGGGGTGGGCGGAAGCTGTGATTCATTGGTCACTGGCAGTGCCTGGGTGAACTTGCTCACAGCTGCTCGTATATCATCACTTCTATCGAGTTATGTGCATGGCTGGTGCTGCACAGGTTGAACTGACCTATTATTTAGAATGTCCTTTAAAAGATGATGTTAAAATGCGGCATTGAAATGAAAAATTAAACACATTCGTGTATACACAAAGAGGTAGGGAAACAGCATGAATTTGATAATAGTGGAGCAAATATCTCTCACTGCAAGAAATGACTATAATTCCGTATTTTCTTGCAAAGCAAGAGCCAGCGCTTTAAGAGACTTAAAAGAGGAAAACACAAATAACTGAAGGTGTATCAGCTGAACTTCTGAGATAGCGCAAAAGGGGTGTCTGCTCAAGAGCCGAGCAAAGCAAGGGAAGGTGAGGGAAACTGCCAAATTGCTTGGGAGTAACTGAAATGTCTAAACAGGAGACAGATGTGACCCACTCACACAGCTCAAAATAAAATTGATGAAATATAGTACTTGAGTTAAACAGTCAGCCAAAAAACTACAGATACAGACAAGCAGGAGCTCATTAAATTATGCCTGTGTGTGTATCTGTATATAAATATAAATCTATGTTAAAACTAAATTGACACATACCGGACGATTCACAGTAGTTACTTAAGGGAGGGGAGAGAAATGGGAAAGGAACATGAAGATTTTAATGTTTTATTATTGCCATTACTTCTAATTTGTTTGAATTTTGTATCATAAGCACGTACTCAGTCTGTGTATTTTATTTACTTATTCACTTATTTATTTTTATTTTATTTTTTGAGACGGAGTCTCGCTATGTCATCCAGGCTGGAGTCAGTGGCACGATCTCGGCTCACGGCAACCTCCACCTCCTGGGTTCAAGTGACTCTCCTGCCTCAGCCTCCCAAGTAGCCGGGATTACAGATCCATGCCACCACTCCTGGCTAATTTTTTGTGTTTTTAGTAGAGACCGGGTTTCACCACGTTAGCCAGGATGGTCTCGATCTTCTGACCTTGTGATCCACCCACCTCAGCCTCCCAAAGTGCTGGAATTACAGGCGTGAGCCACTGAGCCTGGTCCCCGTGTATTATTTTTGCAGTGTTTTTAATTCAAGAAGTTTACAACAAAATAAGGCACACACAGTGCTTGCCACCCTGCCAGGCAGAGTAAACCTTCAATGAATGGGAGTCACTCTCACTCTTCTAAACATCACAAAAGAAAAAGTATCATAGACATTTAATATATGATCCCAGTCCCTCAAGGAGTTTTCAATCTAGCAGGATTTAGAAGAGAGGTTTTATACATACAGTGTACATATATAACCAAGGTACACACACACACATGCACACACATATATACCATGTATGACCACGAGGTAAAGAAGGCTATTGTCCAAAAGCCACAGAAGACATTTCTAGCTCAAACCTCAGAAGCCTAGAGCTAGAAAAGTCGCAGAGCACCAATACACATATACCAATATTTTATCTGGAAACCTAAAGAAGCAAACTAGGACACATGTCATCACCTCTGAAACCTGTTCAAGAATGACACATTGATTAAATATCCCTGAAGATGCAGTACCCATGTTTGCCTGGGCACTGTGACATCTTCACAGCTCTGTGTTCCCATCAAGGTCCAAGATCCATCAGTACGTTTCCTGTTTAGAAATGCCTCCGAGATAACACTGGCGGAGAGCCTCTACCCTTCTCAGATAATGAAGAAGAAGGTCAACAATCCCATTTCCATCAGTGGGTCATTTGGGTCTTTGAGGGCAAAGAACAAGTTTTACATGGCTTTGCCTACCCCTGGAAATAGACACAGTGCCTGGGTGTGGCAGAGCTGATGGCACAATGACGAACCACCAAATAAAACATTAAGACATTTCTAGTTATCCAAAGACAAAGAAAATGACATCTGCACACTCAGGAAGCTAGAGCTCCTCACTAGAGAAGGTTTTTCCAAGAGGGTATGGTTTGAGACAAATGGTTCTGAACTGAGACAATGTGCACTTCTCCCCAGGAAGCCATCATCCTCCACCGGGTGCCACCTTGCGTCCTGTGAATTCACACCCAAAAGAAGACAGTTGCAGATAAGTTATGTGGCAAGTCTGAAGAGAGGTGGAAGTACAATTCTTAAGGAAGGTTTGGAACAGAGCGAAGCAAAACGACAGCTGGAGGGGAAAGTGTCTTAAAGGAGCTGAAGCATTATAAAGCGACACAGAGCAACAAAGAGACTTCAGAGAAAAAAAGTGTAAGATGAAAACTTGTAAAAACACACACACACAGCTTGCTGCTAGTAGAGACAATTTTCCCAAGCACCTGCAGAACGACTCAAGTTGTAAGGCCTTTTGATGGCAAGGGAGAAGGAATTATGGGAAGGGAAAGGGGAGCCCACAAGAACAATACCTACTCTGTGGAGTGGAGGAAGGGGAACTTCCAGGGTTAGGATTTCAACACAAGGCTTCCAAGGCAAACTGGCAGCTTGTGCTCCTGTAGCCCTCAGGGATAGTGAACCTCCCAGGTTTAACATTCAGGGAACCAGGTGGCTTTTGGTGTCAGCTGTCACCTGCCTGTCACCTGCTTTCTCTGCATATGTCTCTCCCAAGGAAACCACATATAGAAAATTCCAGAAGTTTTCACTCTGACACAAGAGGAAAGCGAGAGGGAAAGGGTCAGTACTGAGGGCATTTCTGGTTACGAATGGGTTTTCCCATGGAACTGTGTGGCTACAAAACATAAAGCCAAAGCCCAAAGGCCCTTGGGAGTAGGATGGCATGTTGACCCCCTGCATCCAGAAGACACATTTAGGATGCACAGTAATGTGCTCAAGATGCATGCAGGCTAGACCAAGGCTTCTCAACTAGAGGCAACGTGGCAATGTCGGGAGGCAGTTTTGGCTATCACCACTCTGGGTGAAGAAGAAGCCAATATGGGCATCGAGAACTAGTGACGCTGCTGTGACCATCCCGCAATGCACCGGACGGCCCCCACAACAAAGAACCATCCAGGCCAAGGTGTCATTGGTACCAAGGTCGAGAAACCCTGTCCGAGACTAACCCCATCCCTGCAATCACCGCCAAAAGCCCTAAGAATCATACCTCAAGTAAACTTTTGCTATCCCCCCGACCAAGCACTTACTCTGCCATAAACACCCACGTACTATCTTAAGATATATTAAACATCAAGCCAACGATGTGACAAGCAAATATGGCATATCAAAAGTACCTGGCTGCTCTCCCAGCAAACATCTTCAAGGCACTCCTTAGCATCCAAGTGAGTAGATTTTTTCACAGCAATAGAAGGCAGTTACATACATATGCACATGCGTACACACACACACACACACACACACACACACACGAGCAGACAACTTAAAAATCTCCCTGGTTGTCAGGTAGAGGCACTGTCAAAACAACAACAAAACTGCATGGTTAGAACAGCCCAAGCATTTCCTAAGTATTTCCAAGACAGAAAGAGGGGAAAAAGAACAAACAAGAAAATCCAACAACCAAAAATAGATCCGTCCCTGGGGCAATCCCATAGCTAAAAACAGTTCCATCACTCCAAGGCATGTCCATGGTGTACTTATTTTTTTAATTGTAAAATACAATAAACACATTTTAAGGGAGGAAATATGAATTTAGAGCTCAAAGAATAAAAACAAACCCCCATGTGATTACAATTCGGGTCAAGAAATCGAACCCTGGCTGGTATCATGTCCCCGCCCAGCGTGTCTGTCACTCACCCCCACACACAGCAAAAGGACCAGAGTTATTCTGAAAAAGGTTCATCTTCACGTAAGGATTGAGATGTTATTTTATGTATTTACCATGAACACTAAAGTGTCCTGCAGAGAAAGTTCATGTCTCTGCTGAATAAATCCTGGGCAGTGACCACAAAGTGAACAGATTTGGGGAGGGGGAGCATTCATGTACACAATCTCACTGATTCTGTCAATTCACAAGAGTGTTGTGGAGGAAAGGCATGGAAGCAAGGTGCAGAAAGCCTGGAAACAGAATGGGAACAGCCCAGGTTGGGGGCAAGGAGAAGCTTAAGTTACAATCTAGGCTTCAGCCTTTATTGTGGTATCCTGGGTATTATCAATCTCTCCTGAACCATACAACGATTTCCTGCCACATGATATCCTTGGCAAGTTTCAATGGGATCATGTGCTTAAAGTAATGAGCAAAGCATCTCACACACAGGAGATGTTTCACTAATAGTGGGTTCCCTCTCTTCCCCTTGCCCACGCAAACAGGCAAGGTTGTAAAGGCCAATTCTTTTTTCTTTTTTTTTTTTTTTAATTGAGGCAATCTTGTTCTGGAGAGCAGTGGCGCGATCTTCACTTACTACAACCCCCACTTCCCAAGTTCAAGTGATTCTCCCACCTCGGCCTCCAGAGTAGCTGGGATTACAGGCGCACGTCACCACGACTGGCTAATTTTTGCATTTTTAGTGGAGATGAGGGTTTCACCATGTTGGCCAGGCTGCTCTCAAACTCCTGACCTCAAGTGATCCACTGGCCTTGGCCTCCCAAAGTGCTGGGATTACAGGCGTGAGCCACCACACCGGCTTAAGGCCAATTCTTTAATATGAAATTACTTGATTATAAGTGTTCCTAAACTCCAAATTCTCTAAACTGCTTTACAAAGGTGACAAGTCTACTTTCAACTTATCCGGCAGACTGGCTGAAAGGTGTCTAAATCACTCTTCAAGGCCCAGAATTTACCACCCCACCCTCTCCTACTCTAATCTCTCTCCCTCCCCCACTTATCCCAGAGTAAATGGCCTAAGTTGGCAGTCAGGAAAAAACATCTCACACCCCAGTAGGGAGCCTTAGTCACATCTCTTTGAAGATGAAAAGCAACAAGGTGTGTTTATTTGTACTCTGGTGTACAAGGCCTCTTCTAGGCCTCATCTTCCTGAGCTGAGCTGTGCTGAGCTGTGCACAGCCACTCAGCTAGTTAAAAACAACAAAACCCACCCCTCACACCACTAAGCAGATCTTTCCAGGAGAAAAGGTCAATACTCACTCCTGGGAGTACACACGGGAAAATCAAGCCTTTTCACTGATAAACAATGTCAGAAGGTCTAGGCAAAGGTCAGTCCTGGAGGAGGTGAGAAGATGGACCATCACCCAGCATGGCCGCCTTTGGAAATACCTCAAGCCCTACACACTTAAACCCACTGACCGCACCCACATGCAGGAAAACTGGACATCAGATGACGTGACCCGGGCTGAGTCTCTCTCGCAGGATACATTAAAAAATAGTAACAGTGAAAATCAGTGCTTCACTTCCCTAACACAAATAAAAACAAAAGAAGAAAAAAATACACAAGAAGGTTTCTAAAAAGGTTCCTGAATAAAAAAGGCCTCCAAACTGCTCTTGGAATGTCAGTGGCTTTCCAGCCCCACAAAGACCCAGGCTCTAACTAGGGTTCAATCTTGACCCCGGGATTCTTTGTCACAGACTATCAGATGGAGACAGAAATCCAAAGTCTTGGCTTTTACAATCTCTCTTGTTTTATCAACTTCCCAGAAGAGGATCGAAGCACAGGCTATGGAATGGAGGGGTAGGGTCTCTGGTCTGGCTATGAAACTCAAACTGAACCAAACAGGCTTTTCTTATGGGCTGGGCGCCCAGGAGCATCTGGTTGACATTAGGAAAAATGACCAGCCCTGTTTCTGGCAATACTTGGGTCAAAGTGAAATCCATGCTAAAAAGATGATGCTTAATGTAACATGAAAGATGCACACACTCCAACCTGCCTAGATGTTTCTAAGGAAGCAACTGTAAAGGTAATTCAAAGCTCTCAGATAATGGAGCACCCACTAGGGACAGTTACGCTATTCCTCCCCCTACCCCTCCACTCCCCACTATGACCATTTTATTTATTTTAGCCCTATTTTAGGTGGACGCACACACATTAAATAGCCACTGCTGACCAGAGAGGGACAAAATTAACTTTACAACTATTTTTACAGAGATGGAGACTCAACTAAAGCAACCCAGTACCAACTGGGAGATGCAGTAAGTAACAGTTTCCATTTGGCCACAGTGGCTCTCCCAGGGCACACACAAGAGCCAGCTTCCACACTGTCCTTCTCAGATGCTATGAGGGGACACACCACAGCTGCACAAATTGAATTTGTGAATCCAAATAGGTCTTCATGTCTGCAGACGCCCTAGAAATCGACCTGCTCTAACAGCCTCCAAACAATTCACACCTGCTCCTGGCTGCCCACTGTCCTGTGCGAACTCTCTCCCCAGGTGTACTAATTTAAGGACACTCTCACCCAGACCCGGTTAAAAATCCACAGCAGTCACCAGGAGGTCTAGCCCCTCCCTGGAAGCCCAGCAAATCCACAAGCATCTAAATGGGGTATCAGAGGAGAGGAGATGTCATGGGTCTGAGAGCAGCAAAGGCTGCCCAGTGGCCTGTGAGGATGCCCAGGACCAGGGACATCAAGGAAGAGGGGGTAGTTCCCTTTAACGCATTCATATCTCCAAGGGACAGCTCAGAATGAAGTGAGCCTCGACTTAGCAAACCCACACACCACCAAAGACATCTCGACAGCCACGCTGCTAGAAGCACTTGGCAAAACAGGGCAGCTATTAGATATGTGGATGGTACAAACGCCAGGCAAGCAAGACTCTACTGAAGACAGTTCACTGGGCCCTGTCACCCACATTCTGGACATCAGATGCCCAGAAATAAACGTCAAGGGACCAAGGGCGGGCCCAGCCCAGGAGGGACAGCTGACAGCTGTGGGCGGCGGGCAAGGGCAGAGGAGGAAGGGCTCCCAGGCTGGAATTCGGATAGTGCCCACATCAGCAGAAAAGTTCCTGGGAGCAGCACGCTGTCTGGAAGGGAAGGAGGTTTGCTGCGGTCCAGGCCCCGGGATGCACACGCGGTGGTGATGCCAAGTTCAAAGGGCCGCCGGATGAAGTCCCGTGTCCTCTCCCAGGGCCCCTCGGCGGTCAGGGCGCCTATCGCGGGGCAAGGAGGGTGGTCAGACGTCTTAAATAAAGCTTCGGTTCCCAGGATCAGAGGGAAAAATGAAGAATTCCCAGATCCGGCCCTACTTCAACTCACTTTACCCAAACCAAACAGTCCCAGAGAGGAATGAAAGGAAGCAGCTTTCCTACTCCCTCCGCGGAGCAAGTGGGGAAACTGAGGCACGGAGTGCACGCCAGAGACTCGGGAAGAGGCCCCGAGGAGGCTAACGCAGCCGCGCGCGCCCGGGCGTCTGGGAAGATAAGACCAGGGAAGAGTTCTCTCCTCTCCTCTCCCCGCCTCCGTTCCTCAACACACACAACACACACACAGCCACACTCGAGCTACGCCCAATCGGGGCAGCCGCCGGGCTCCCCAGACCCGGACTGCACAGAGCCCCGCCCGCGCACACAGCACAACACGACCCGGCGCGCACGCCCACACAATAGGACGGCGCG